>NW_007726845.1:442065-461903 GCF_000696425.1 Galeopterus variegatus
TTTTTTTTTTTTTTTTTTTTTTTTTTTTTTTTTTGTCTTTTTTCGTGTCCGGCAACGGATCGCAACCCTCAGTGTCGCGCCCGTACCGGACCGGGACCGGCAACAGGATCGCAACCCTCGGTGTTGCTCCCGCACCTCGCTCAGCCAGTGAGCGGGAACTGGTCTGTATGTGGGATCCGAACCCTCGGAGGGAGCGCCACTGCACTTCCCAAGCGGCGCACTGTAGCAGTGTGCCACCGGGCCGGCCTGCTGACTCCTTTTAAAAACAATCTTCTCCCTGTCTATGCTTCTTGGTAGCCTCAGTTAACTCTTTAACCATTTATAAATTCTTGTAATTTGCCTTTCACTCCAGGGGCAACAGCAGCTTAGGGAAGGGGGCAGCAGTTTCCTGTCCCACGCCTGTTCTGCACCTCCTCACCTTCTCCAGCATTTTCTGCCAGAACTGCCTCCAGAGGATGATGACAATGATGGCCAGGAGGATGAAAATGATGGCCACCAAGCAGCCAATCAGGATCCGAGTGTTACTGTCATCGACTTTAAGCATTGGATCTGTGAGCAGGAAAGAAGGTGGAGAATATAATCATCTCATGGGGCAAGAAAAAGCATGAGGGACTGGACTGTAGGAACAGAAGTAGAACTGTTTCTTCAGGATAATTCCAGAAGATGCCACCTGAATACTTCTGATTATTTTTTCTCTTGCTACTGTTTTATTGCTTTGCCCTTATAGTCCTCTGCCATGGGATAACAGCCTCCCTTTCCCAGTGTCACAGACTGCATAATGGAGAATTTTTCCATTCTTCCCCAAATTGCGTCCCTGTATTACATGGTCTGGGTCTGTAGACCCCAATCACACTTCATGAAAAACAGGTGAGGAACCAGTTTTCAATCTTTGCATTCTTTGAGACATGCCAAGATTCTCTCTGGAAACACTCAATCACACACGTTTCCCAGATTGCTGGCCGATATTGGCCAGTGACTGTCTGAAGCAGTGAATACACTTCTGCACAGCATATTTATCTCCATTCAGAGAGAACAGCATTTTGTTTTATAGACTTTCACCCATTCATTGAGACCTCCACTATGGGTCTCACCTAGAAATGTCCCTTTCCTTGTTTCTGCCCCCAAGCTTCCCAAACTTTATGGAGCAATTGGTACAACATCAGACTCTGCCTCAGCTGAAGAATCACATGACTCAGTAATGAAGAGAATGAATTTGGGCCCTTGACTTTGGAGGTGGACTGTCCTACCTTTTCAGGACTACTCTTCATCCAAAGCCACCTGGTTTCAAGCCTCCCACACAGTCAGGCTTTTGCAAATCTCCACCCTTCTTCATCCTCCAGGAGGTCCCTTCAACCTAATTTTCATAATTAGGAATCACACATACCATAGGTTGTGGGTGCCATAGGAGAGGTGGGCAGGGCTCCAGAGTTGTTGTACATGGCAGCGTCTATTACAAAACAAATGTGAGTCAGCGCTGGGGAGAAGACAGCTGGGTACTGCTTTCTCTGAAGGTAGGTTGTGACTTGGCACATTGTGGAATCAGTTTAATAAGTTGCCAACAGCCTTTTTGAAAAATGAAATCACAAATCTATTAAATAAAAATATCACCATCCATCTATCTAGTAAGGTCAACTTTTCTTTCGCAAAATTTTCTCAAGAAAATTTTTATTTCAAGAAATTTTTTTTTAAAATATTACATACTAGGTGTCATGGTACAAAAAGTTCAAGAAACAGTGGTTCAGAGGGCTGTGACTATATGTTATCATAAAGCATAGGACTCAGGTCTCAAATTCAGCCAAATGTAGAAAGAATATAGTGGTTAAGTGGGCATGGGACAGACACAGGGCTAAGATGCTCTTTCATTCAAGAAATTAAATTGTTTTATAAAAGGGTTTCCACTAGCCCTTGAATTTAAGGCCTCGTTTTTATAGGAATATTATTGATATTGAACGTCCTTTACTGTGATGTTGCAGTTTCTGAAACTAACCCCCCACAGTGTATTTGCCAGATTGATGTCAGCAACTAAAAAATCAAGGGGGTCAAGAATTAGAATATATATTTCCTTTCTAAGAGACATTTCTTCCTAATTTTTCTTCTTCTTTACATTATTATGTAAAGAAGAAGGTATCTGACCTCTACATGAACTTTCTGAATTGGTTCTTCAGGCTCCAGTGAAAACTAATATTATTATGACATTAGATTTAAAGCTGAAGAGATCCAAGAAAACAAAAACCATAGTCCATAGCTACGTGAGGGTACTTCAAAAAGTTCATGGAAAGATTCGTACTATCCTTTAATTCCATTTTTCCATGAACTTTCTGAAGTATCCTCATAGTTAGCCATTATCAGTGAAGTGATTACTCTGCCTAGAGAATCCCTGAGGGTGGATGGGAGTTTTTATTCATCCCCCAGTGAACACAGTGTCAGTGGTACTGCTTTTGAACATCTTAATTTCTGCTCTCAATACATACTCATATAAAATAATCCGTCCATTTACTCTTAGATTAAATTATCAGCAGAGAATGCACTTAGGCACAAAACCTGTTTTCTAAATATATGCTTTATTTTCTCATCAGTACATCTTAATAAGCAAACCATCTTGAATTTTTCTTCTTTCAAAAAACAAATCAGAAAGGATGCGGTCTTCTGTTTTATCTTTAAATTAGTCTCTCCTCTCTTATGTTATTTTATGCCTGTACTTTTCTTCCAGACCCAGTACAAGTCTCACTCCCTCAATGCTGTCCATGACAAACCCACTGTCTAGTGCCCCCCCACTCCCCTTTCTGGCTACTTATTGTTGGTACCATTTTGAACAGTTTTTGAAAAATCATTATATGGATTTTGTCTCACCATCTAAAATTTAATGGTGCAGGCAACGTCCTAAATACCTTTTAACTTTTCAAGATTCAACACAGTGCCTGGCTCCACTTCCCTATGGGGCCCTAAGAGCTCCCTACCTGATTGGAAGGTGATCTCACTGAACATCATCCAGGTGTCAGCAAAATGGTATTGACACTTGATGGCACTGGCCATTCGGTGGTGGAGGGGCACTGTGACAAACCGAGCACTGGGATTGACGTCATCCAGGACAAGAGGGAAGGAGACAGCATTTGGTTCCCACTCATTGGCTTCAGAGCGGAAATAGCACTGCACCTCCTTAAAGATCTTCACACCTTTAGCAAACATATTGTTGCAGTGGACCTGGCAGAGAAAGAGGCAGGTGAGTGACGGGTTGTCACTGTTAGTTTGCATGGGGACACAGTGCAAGCTGACCCAATAGAACCCTAGACCTACCTGTTTCCCTGAGCACCACCCTTGGTGAATAGTTGGTGCTCTGCAGTCTTCTGAGTTTCTCTTCTAGGAACTTAACAGTGGTAGTGATACATAGGTCAGAACTTAGAAAAACTGGCTGCAACCCCAGTTACATCTCTGCAGCTGTGTCCTCTGGCCACCTTACATCATGTTGCTGGGCTGCAGTTTCCTCATTTGTTAAATGAGGGCTAGACCAGCATCCTCTCAGGTTCTTCCTTGTCCTCAACTCTCCTGAGTCTATAATCCTCTCAACCACAGTTGCCATCTACCCAGATTTGATCTATGCTGAACTGAGAAAGAAGACTGCCACCCTACCGCCTTCTAGGTACATTTCAAAGCTAGATCACTCCTTTTCAATAGAGTTAGGTAAGAAACCTGAAATAATACACAATCCAAAACAATTTCATCTTTCTTTTTAGTAATCTCATTTCAAGTGCCATGTATCAGCATTTTTCAGCCAGAAACACCAACTTAATCATTTCTCTTAATTAAATTCAGTTTAGGTAAAGCCATTCTGATGAGGGCATAATCTTCCTCATAGGTAATTTCTGAGATGAGAAAAGAAGGTCTATTGGAAGTTAGCTTGTAGCCTCTTGTCTGCTGCCATGACCATTTCACCAGGATGTTTGTATGGTTTTTAAGGGTCATCAGGAACAAAGATTCCCAACTGCCCCTATGTCTGTGTTTAACAACCCTCAAAAATGGAGCGTGAATATTTGTAACTGACTCAAGTCACTCACGGTCGTTCAGTAACTTTTCCTAGTCCACCATCTCCCGAATTTAAGGATTTCATAGGTTAGAAAAACATCATTGTCATTCTAGGAATATATTTATTGTTTCCATTTTAATGTCTTGCTTAGGCCCTGACTTGTAACCCTTTGACTGTCCTCAGTAACCTCCCCTGGTTTCTGGATAGTCAATACAAGATTACCGTTCCAAATTTATTTTTAGCTAAAGCAGCAGCAGGAATGATTATAGAAATTTAATGATTAAAGAAATAGACCAGACATACCATAAGAACAGAATATTAGAGTTACTAGTGATTGTAAAAATTATCTAATCCAATTGTTTATTTACTAATGAGATAAGGGTGCTCATAGAGGTTTGACTTGCCTGTGGTTGGTCAACAACAGAACTGGGTCTAGAACTCTGGACTCCTACTCCAGTGCTCTTTCCTTTTTTTTTTTTTTTTTTTTTTTTTTTTTTTTTTGTGACCAAGTTTGGCAGTTTCTTATAAAGTTAAATTTACACCCACAATATGATCCAACAATCCCACAAGAAATGAAGATATATGCTTCACAACCCTATATGCAAATTTTGATAGCAGCTTTTTTTTTTTTTTTTGTCTTTTTTTTTGTGACCGGCCGCACCGCGCTCAGCCAGTGAGTGCACCAGCCATCCCTATATAGGATCCGAACCCGCGGCAGTAGTGCTGCTGCACTCCCAGCGCCGCACTCTCCAGTGTGCACCATGGGCTTGGCCCTGCTCTTTTCATATATGATGCCATGTAGAGATGTAGCATATCATCTCAACTTTGCCATTTGGATTTTCCTCCAAATGTTTTAATGATAAAAATGTGTGTTACTACCTTCCTTGGGATGAATTAACTGTTCCAGTTTATTGAACACAAGTCAATGGAGCAAGGCTAAGAAAAAAAAAATCAAAGAAATACCATCTACAGCTTCAATAGATTTTTCAGATGTTTTGAAATCTGCAAAGTGTTGGATAAGTATCCTGTGGGGAAGGTAATCTCTCCTACAGATGTTTTGGGAATTCTTCTTTGGGAATGCAAATAAATAGCATAGGATTTCATTCCCATGTGTTCTTATATGTTTGTTTAATAAATACAAGGGTATCTCAAAAAGTTTGTGGAAAAATAGAATTAAAGTTAATACAAATCTTTCCATGAACTTTTTGAAGACTTCTCATACAATATATTTTGAAAATGCATTAGTATATTTTAATGGTGCATTTTAACTATACTTTAGGGGAGGAAATGAGTAGTAATTTGCCTAGGAAGCAAAAACTACTCTCTAGAAGACATCAGTGACTTGAAAATCAAAGTCCTCTTTTACTTTTTATTTGTCTCCGAAAGATTAAAATATGCTGGAGACCTGTTTGGCTTAAAAGGACTGGCCATGAGTCAGCTCCTTAGAGGTTTCTGGCATCTTCTCATTGCAGAATATGCTTTTGAATAATTTTAACCTGTGATAAACTAAACAGGAGCTGCTGGGGATTCAGGAAGATCAAAGTTTATTAACTAAATTTTGTAACTTTATAGAGAGTTTGAAACACATTTCATTATTTGTAAGACTAGAAATTCTCCCAATGGTATATATTTATGAATATTTGTGAATTTACATACATGTTCATAGGTGCTTATGTGTATACACATTATGTAACAATACAAATAAATTTCCTCTTAAAGCACATTTTTGTTACTATGCATATTCCCCTACCCCCCAACAAAACTGCAAAGAACAGTATGTTTTACACCTGTCAAAGAGAAACCCAGAAGACTGCAGAACATCTTCTATTCACTCTTCATTCTTCATCCTTGAACAATAAAATAGAAGATTGGGCATGTGTTGATCCTTCTGTTCTCATCTTAAATGTTTCTACACTTCACTAATAGCTATTAATCCAATTAGAAAATATTATCATATTAACTTCTGGGAGTAATAGACATGCACTTTCTTTCTGATTCCCAGTTTCTGTAAAGAACACAACAAATTTTGATTTAGTAGGAACTGTTAAGGAAGCACAGATTTCCTTTTTCTGGGTCCCATATTGTCCTATATACCTCCTTTTGCAAATAAATAGTAGCTTCCCCACTGCACTGCAAATTGTCCCAAGATAGGGACCATTTCTTATTCACCTGTTTGTCCCCAGAACCTAGCCGAGTGCTATTTGTGTTCCAAATATAGCTGATAAATTAATAACAAGATAGAAGAATGGATGAATTTAGGAAACAAATATTGAAGCTTAGGACTGATGTAAATAGAAGCAGTCACCAATTTGTTGCCTGTTAATATCTGCTCCCTACTATTTATGGGGAGAAGAACAGATAAACAGGTACCCAAGTATGAGGGTGAATTCTCTTGCGCACTTTCTTGGGGCTTATTTGAGGTTTCCTCGTGCTCCCTCACAAACCAGTAAAAGTTATGTGCAAACCACATAAGCTCCTGGGGCCTCTTTTATCCAACACAAGAGCTTCCCTCTCTTCCTTTAAGTCCTAGTCTTCCTCAATCTTGGAATTCAGGTTTAGCATTTGATCAGGTCATTTTTTGCATGGACTTTGCTTCCCTTCTATTCCTTTCTCTCTGAAACAGACTTGGGACTGAGTAAGGGAAAAGTAAATTAATGGTCTGGGCTACGTACCAGCAAACTTATTATTTTATTAACAGAGATATTCTCAACCCTAACATCAAGGCTGGGCTCTCCTGTGAGGGCCTGCTTCAGGCCCTCCCCAACTCTTATAGAGTGTCTGCATTTACCAGGCTCCATCACCAACCCGTCCATCCAATCACTCAACAAAATTCACCTACTCCCTCTTCACTGCTCCGTGATAGCTGATAAAATAATTACTGTGCCTAATGAAATTGATATGTTGGCTCTGGTTCTGGGATGAAAAAAAGAAAAACAAAAAACATCAAGAACAACTGATCTAGTCTAACCCATGAGTAAAGAAAAAAGCCCTTAGAGATGAACTGACTTTGAAATGCATGTAGCTGGTTAGTAGTGGAATTAGTGTTTAAATCCAGTTCTGCTACCATCAGTTCAGGTTTCTTTCTGCATGTCTTTCTTCTACCACACTGTGATTTTGGCCTTTGGAAGAAGTTCCACCACACCTAAGTCCACTGACCTTCATGGTAGTGAAATTCCTGATGCGGTCAAATTCAAACATGATCTCGATGTAGCCATTGGTGGCACTCTCATTCCGCCAGCCCACGTAGTCATAGCCAGGCCATACGTGGTATTCATGGGTCTGGGTGAAATCGTCCAGGCCAGACACCCCATCTGTCAACTGGCCCAGTCCTTCAGTCATACTGCTCAGGCCAGGAGAGGAGAAGCAAAGGAGAGAGAAACCTGAAGTTAATCACACATTCATGGAAGAGGTTTCACCCAGCTCTTCGCCCTGGGTTTTATAAGAGCTGATTATCTCGGAGGTTGAGGGATTATGAAAAATCAAAGTTCTTCTATAGTACTGATTCATTTATCTGCATCAATGGAGAACTGAGAATTTTATATAAGTGAATTGTACAAAATATTCAATGCTTACCACTTTAGTAGCAAAAGTCTTAAACGTTATTTTATCATTTATATGAAAAGCTTCCTAAAATCTACTGTATCCTTGCCTACTGAATATAATGTCTTGATATAATGACTCAAAATTATCAAATGCATTTGATGAATTAATTCATTAAGTAAATGAAGGAATAAATAAATGCACGGAATGAATATTACAATAAATAATAATAATTGCCCCTAAATAAATGTTCACTAAATAAATGTTCGCAGAGCCTGTTGGAAATTTTTTCTGATTCTCCTTTTACCGTATGTTGTCATCATTCAGTGAATTAATTTCAGAGAATCCAATCATGCCTTCTTATACCCCACATTTCCAATAATCCAATTTGATATCAAACTAAAGGGCAATAAAAAAGTAATCTCTGCCAAATTTAAAGGCAAATTTAGTTTTAATTTTAGTTAAATATGAGAATACTAGACCTAAGGAATAAATTGCATGGATTTCATGAGAGTCTAAGGTATTAGATTTAGTTTTGTGTTCTAGCTTGGCAGCCTTTTCTACTTCTGAGTGTGAGACTGTGTTTTGGACGGCTGAGTTTGCTCTACTGCTAGATGGGGTATAAGTATATTTATGTTAATTTGACTATTTAAAAGATATAAAGAGGCCTCTTTCCTTCTTTTTATGGAGGGACAGAGCAAGAGCCCATCATGTGGAACTTCTTTCTCCTTGAGTTCTGCATCTCAAGTTCTGGAAGATATGTCAGGAATCTCCCAAAACAAGAGAGTGGGATATTCACCTTCAAGTAATAATGGATGTGACCCTTGAGGTTAACAGCCAGAATCAATGATATGTAAAATTTCCAAATTGCAAAAAAAAAAAAAAAAAGAAAGAATTAGTAAATTCACAACTGAATAAAACTAACAGTCAACTTCTATGCAGTTGTTTATAGATATCACTTTCCAGGATATTCTGCTAAAACCAATCGTAACTCTATGTTTTTTAGTCATGTAATCCATTGGCAGCTAAGTGAGGGTCCAATTACAATGATTTCTAGAAATTGTAATATTCTGGTGGCTATTTCGACTTTATTCATTGAAAAATGTTTGGCAAATTATAAAATTTGACTGGCTTTATCCACAGTGACCAGAGCCTGGATCTCCCTTCCAAGGATTTGCCATCTTTTTTTCTCTCTTGATCAGAAGACTAGGAGAACATGTTTACTTGCGAAAAATATATTTCCCATTATCCCCATAAAAATAAATCCCATGAAAGTCTTGTGAAAAGCAGCACAAATCAAAAGGAATGTATATTCAGTTTCTCCTTGGTCAAAATTAAATCAGGTGGAGAAGAAATAAGGAAGGAAACTTTCCAGGTTTACTTTATATACTTCAGAATTATTAGAATTACTACAACAAGCACATATTATTCTTGATTTTTTTTTTTTAATTACATAAGTAACTTTTGCTACTAACGCTATCTATTTCCTGAGACCCCGATCTAGGTATCTTGAATCTCATCACTCAGCCGCCACAACCAGATATTTTATTACCTCACTTGTTAAGTGGAAGCTAATTATGTCTAAATTTCTATAATTAGTTTTTGTCTTTCCTCTGGTGTTCAGAGCCATTTTCCAGTACCTTCTTTATTTCTCCATTCGAACGTCCTATTGGTCCCTTAAACTTATATCCCAAACTAAATCCATTATCATCCCCTACTAAACCAAATCTTCCACTTGAGTTTCTCTTTTCTGCAAATCGTACTTCTCTTTCATAGTCACTGAAAAGTGTCTGGTGCTTAGTAAGCATTTCCAATATGTCTGTTGAGTGAATAAATGTCATTCCCGCAGTTTCAGTCATTTAGACCAAGGCTTCATCTAATTCTTTTTCTTACCCTACTGCCTTGTCCCCTACATCCAATCAGATTGCAAATATCCCCTAAATGAGTATCACTTTTCCACACTGCCACAATCACCATTTTGGCCTGGGTCATTAATTCTTCTCACCTGACAAAATTTGAAATTAAAAAATGTCCCTCATTCCCTCCTCATTCCACGCAAATCTAACTTTTGCATTCTGCTTGATTAACCTATCTAAAGCACAGCTCCAATCACCTCCTTCCCCATCTTTAAAAACCTTCAATGTCTCATTATGTTGATGATCATGTTCATGAAAAACAAGAACAGAGACAATTCTTACTCCTCCGCCTTCTCTTGCTCCTCTTGGCATTGACATTCAAGTTCCTATAAATACGGCATAATCTGCCTTGTTATGCTTCTCATCTCCTACTTTGCTACATAAAATGGCCCAAGGTCAACTACACTATTGATTTTCCCAGACTTTCCCCTAAAGTTTACAACCACGATTCTTTTTCCTTCATGCTAATCTCTTTGCCTAAAATTCCGTTTTAAGGTTCTCTACCTGAAAGAGTTCTACCCACCCTTTTGGGCCCAGTTCAGATTTCATCTACTCTACCATGTGTTTACTGGTGCTCCCATCAAATAATAACAGTGTGTATAACTCTTTACCTTAGAAAATGCTTATAAATTTTTAAATCACTTAAGCCTCACAGAAGTAACTTTTAGTACATGAACTCGGGTGTTTTCACTCTCGATCCTGTGCTTTTCCACTACAGTTTACTCTTTCCTTTGAGCCCCAGAGCATTCATAGGATATCTCTTACTCATATCCTTGTATTGCAGCAATTTATATCCTGTCTTATCCCCCGTTGCAAATTATGAGCTCCTTATAGGTAGGACCAATGCCTTCATTATCTTTGAGTACCTACTGTGCCAGGCCAAATCTCTTGCACATCACAATGGTTTATTAACAAAGATTTATTAAACGAAACTGAATTCAATTGACCTCTGATTTTCTCTGTGTCTTCAGTATATGCTGGTTGGGATGTGGCTGACTGAAATGACGCCAAGACAGTTTAAGCAAATGGGAAAGAACAGTGACTATGCAGATAGAAAGGAAGTGACTAGGAGCAGAAGACTGGATGAATCAGGCCTCACCCAGGGCGTGGCAGCTGGAGGCCAATGGTTTGTTCATCACACCTAAGCCAATGCATATGCTGTAATTCCACACTCCCCTTCCTGAAACTCATGAATATCTCCTTTTCTCAACCCCCAGCAAACTCTGTCACTTGGTCTGGACTTCACTGTGGTCTGACCTCTCTGAAAGGCTTAATCCTGACTGAGCTGAGAGAGACAAGTGTTGAGTTGGGCTAGAAGAAGAACAAGACCTGCAGTGCAGTAGGATAGGTGGGAACATCTCCTACCAACCCTAAACTCCTACTGCATCTGATCTCACTTCTCCACCATAGCCCTCCATGGATCCACTTCAGGCCCCTTCCCTGTCATTCTGCTGCTCTCAGCTCCAGCTCCTCCTTTCATCAGGGCATCCTTGTCCTATCCCTGCTCCTTTCCCCTGCTTCCTTCTACCCACCTTTCTCTGCTCCTGTTCTCATCTCATCCTAGAAACTTTCCTTGTCTATTACAAGCCTTACTTGTCTCCTTCTTTTCACAATTTCTAAAGCATTTATATTAATGGGTCCATTCTTCCTGAACTTCTTGGCCTGGCCAATTTATTATACTTGTTACTTCAATCCTCTGGCCCTTTGTTTCCGTAAGTAGGCCAATACTTATGACAGACCGTATGTCCCATTTTGAGGGTCAAGAATATGACCACCATAAATAGAGCCATACCACAAATTTTAACCTTTGCTTTGCATAATTTATGGTCATTTTCTCTATAATTACTTTGTCTTCCCAAACCAGACTTTAATTCCTTGAAAATAAAGGCCATGTATGCTTATTCATCTAAATTATCTCAAAATGCCTAGTACAGGAACTAAATAAATACCGGTCAGCTGATTGACTAATTATTGACCCGAAGCCATGATAAATTATTATTCTCTCCTGATGGCCATCTTCCCATTTGGATGATCAAAGCTTCCCAGAACTTACCTGTACCCAACGGCTCCATCATAGACAGAATCATTCAGATAAATGACAGAGCCTCCAGGGAGTACAAACTGCTGCCCTGCTGGAGCATTGTAAGACACCAAGCCATCTGCCAAAGGAAACACAGCTGTGTCTGTGATGCTGGGGAAAAGACATGCCTGCTGCTCAGACCAGCTACCCCAGGGAGCTAGGTGATGCTCCAAGGGCACAAGCTTGTGTAGCGTGTCCACTAGGACCCAACCTGGGCTCACAGGGAGCCCTGCTGAGAAGCACTTCTCAGTGGCAGTCAGCAGAGTGACTCTGAATGCATTGTTCTGTGTGTGGGGCACCATGTCCTGGGTGGGTGGAAAATGCTTCTTTCTCTACCCAAGAAGGAATCACTTCATTCCAGGGATAACTGATCCTATCCTTTTCCGGCTTGATTCCCTTTATATCCCAGGGGTAGCAGTTTTTAATAAGGTCTATAAGCTCCCTGTGCTAGAGACCTACCTAGCCAGACACAACCATAAAGCTCCACTCTCATGCACACATTCATGGAGTGGTCGGTGACTGGAATGAATCGGACAAATCTGGCCACGATGGGGGGCTCCAGGTCCTTTAGCAAAATGTCATAAGGGTTGATATTTCCATCCAGCACCTGAGGAGAGAGAAAAGAAAGGATGAAGAGATGGTATTAAGTCATGCTCACTTTTCTTCACCCCCATCACCCTTTTGATGGAACAACTCCTTTTAGTTCAAGGAGCATAATGCATCCACTCAGCTTTCCCACAGCCTTGATGTTGCTGTCTTTGCCCACTTGCCACCCTGCCTCACCCTGGCTCACATGTTTAGGAGGGCATGCCGCATCTGTGGACACACACACCTACACAGACAACTTGTGCTCTTCTTCTAGCCTAAGTCAAACATGATCTTGGACATCCCAGGGTCTCATCTTCCTACCTGTTTCCCATGCCGGTTCCGCCAGGAGATCCAGCGAGTGCCATCCCGACTATAATTGATCTTGTACCTGGGGGCAAACTCAATGCCATGGCCCCCTGCATGGCGCCCCTGGGTCCCCACAAGAGTGATAAAGTGTAGAGTGTGCAAGTCAATCTGCAGGAACTCCTTCAGGTCATCGGGTTCCACTGGAATCTCAGGGCACCAGGCTCCATCCCCTTCCTCTGAGTCCAGCCTTGAGAAGTGAGGGTGGGGAGAGAGGGGGCAGCTGTGAAACCACTGCTCTGTTCACCAGTTCACAGCAAGCAGCTGCCCTGTCCTGGGGGGAGAGAGCGGTCTGGGGGCCCAGTCCAGATGGAATTTGGGTTCTCCTCCCTGGTCTGACTGCCACCACAGAACCCATTTGTGGTCAGTTCCTCTCCCTGGAGCACCATGAAACCCAGAGACAGTCACCAGCAAGGAGCTGGAGTCCTTTGGATCACATGAAGCTTTTATTTCCCATCCTGATTTAGAGACCTCGAAGGAAATGAAACACTTTCTACCCTCTGTTCCCCTATGGAGTCATTACACCATCCCCGCTCCTCCTTTCAGACTCAGCTTAACAAAGATAGCCACTCCTTGCTTGGATATAAAGTTATAGGATTGGGGAGGAAGGGACAGAAGGATCTCCAGCGTGGCCTATGCAAATGCAATGGAATTAACCATCAATGGACACGACAGACAGGATGGGCAGCCCAGCAGAAAGTCCAGGCTAAGCTACCACTGAGCAAGATTGTGAAATTAGCATAAGGTTTAGTGGGGGAACTTCTTACCACTTTCCCTCTTCCCTGGAATGCTCCCATTTCTCACGATGTCTCCCACTCATCTGTTGCTCCCTGCCAGCCCCACCAACTATCACTCTAGTCTTTCACACACGATGATAGATATCAGGGGGAAGGTTTACTAGGGTTGCTTTTGTTATGGATGATTCCTTTTTAACTAAATCAATACTTTACACCATGAGAATTCTATTCCAGCAGGAGGATTAGGCTCCAACCAGCAGAGCAGTTTTTGAGTTAGGAACTTTATTGATTTAGAGCACCCCTGAAATTATGCCACAGGAACCTACCACACTCTGTTTATGCGTAGGATGGCCCTTCTATGTGAGATACCCTTAAGAGAGGGGAGAAACTTGTTGGAGCCCTCAAGGTCTGGTCAAGCCCCCGATGCTTTGCACAGTGAGTGATGTTTCACAGATACCCTCTGAGAAGAGGAGTGGACACTAACTACCAGTGTCCTACATAATCTGCACCTTTTCATATCTGCCATTTTGACCTGCTTCCTGAAGCAACTCACAATGAAAAGGTCAGGTAGAGCAAATTCACTGCATATCAATGAACCCATTTGCTGTAGGTGGTGTGGCTCTGAGGCCTCTGTGGTTGGGATGGGGTTGCCAGACCAGTACATGTGGCCAAGCCCTGAATTCTCTCCCTGAAAACATAGAGCAGGACAGGCCCCCTTGATGTTCTTTCCCCATTCCCACCAGCTCCCACCAGTACCACCCCTCTTCCTCGATCCCTCAAGTTAGGGCTCTGTGTCCAGGAAATCTGTCTATCCCAGAATGCAGGCTTTCTTGAGGTAGCTGTCCTCACCTTCCATATTTGGCAGCTGTGGACTCTGACCACTGACTGGAAGCTGTGATGTCCTCATCAGGAATGTGGCCTCCAGACATGCCCAAAGGGTAGCGGCATATAGCTAGACCAAGAGAAACCAAAGACAAAAGAGAGGCCAAACTTATAGTTGTATTTCTAGAGCCCCCTAGAATGAATCTCACTGATTATTGAATAGGGAATAAGAGAACTTAAATCTTCCTAAATCCCTAGATGACGCCAGTTTGACCACTCCGAGTCTACCAGACTTGTCTTCTTGGCCCTGACTCCAAATACCATTTAAGCCTCCAAGATTTGACTCTCAGCCAAACCTATCTTTTGGTTCAAACTCTGACCAGTAATGAAATATAGTGTAGTGTGCTCATTTATCCTTCGTGTTTGGTAGTGACCCCAGTGGCCCCTCCCCATGTTCTTGTTAACAGATGTGCACTTCTGATCAACTTCCCAGCAGTAGTGAGTCATCCTCATAAACACCAGGTAGCCCTGTGATCCACAGCATTCTTTTCTCTGGGTAGCTGATTGCATGAAACTATGAAGCAAACCAAAAAACTCTCCTGTGAAGATACATTTTGGGTCCCCATTAGCACCATATTCTGGCTCCTAGCTAAAAACAATAATCTCTGGGGATGGACTTCAACTTTTAACCCAGATAGAGTAACAGGGACCAGATTTACCATCCTGTATGAAATAATCAAAAACAACAAAATACATGAAAAATTGTCTTTGAAGATGGAGAATATCAGACAACAAAGGACAACAATCTCTGAGAGACAGGAAACAAAGAAGATAAGCCCTAAAATTGCACCAGCTTACTGCCATCAGAGTTTGTCCAGGCTACAGTACAATAAGCAAGAACTCAGGCAGAGCTGGAGAACTCCCTGAGCCTAGGAGACAAAGGTAAGAATTTGGCAAGGTCAAGGGGACAAGAGTTCTCAAGACATAGGGCCTCCACCTAAAATACAGGATACCTAGTTAAATTTGAACTTCAGATAGAGATTGTCTTTTTTAGTAAAAGTATGTTCCACACAAGAAAAAGTTACCAGTCATGTAAAAAAAAAGCAGGAAAACAGAACCCATAGTGAGAAGAATAAAAAAAAAAAATTGAAGCTGATGCAGAAATTATTGCTTTTCAACATCCCAATGGTGTATTTTTGCAGCAATAGAAAAAAAATTCTAAAATTCATATGGAACCAGGAAAGGAACTGAATAGCCAAAGTAATCTTGGAAAAGAACAAAGTTGGTGGTATCACACTTCCAGATTTCAAAGTATACTGCAAAGCTATAATAATTAAATCAGTGTGGTACCTGAAAAAAAAAAAAGCTGACATATAGATCAATAAAACAGAATAGTTAAGAAATAAACCCACACACATAAGGTCAACTGATCTTTGACAAGGGTGCCTGTGTCACACCAAGTAAAGCTCCTGGATTATCTGACCCTAGGAAAGATGGCTCTGGGCCAAGGACTAGCTGATATTTTCAAAAACTGTGGTTAAGCAAAACCATACACAGACAGCTTTGGCAAGAAATATGGCTATATACCCAACTGGAACACTTCTCTGTTCACTATCCAAGTCAGATTTGAATCAAGGGATAGACATGGGAATCTAGTATCATTTGGCCTATTCTTATCAAATGTGTAATTTCTCCAGCTGAGGTGATAGGTTCCACAAATGATCATGCTCAAATCTGCATGGCAAATCTTAATTGTTTGAGGATGAGGCAGCAATTTCTCAAATTCCAAACTCTCTGAGAAGTGAAATTGAAGGAAAGAGTGAGAATAAGTGCTATGGGTCAAATGTGTCCCACAAAAGTTCATGTGTTGGAAACTTAATCTCCACTGTAACAATGTTAAGAGGATGGGAAATCCAATTATGATATTTGAAAGGTGGTGTCTTTTAAGAGGTGATTAGATCGTGAGGACGGTGCCCTAGTGACTGGATTGATCCTTTTGTGGAGTAATGGGTTGATGGTTTAATGGATGGTCGTGGATGTGGCTCTCATGGGTTTTTAAGGAGAGCAGGTTAGCTCTCTTGCTCAGCCCTTTCTCACCATGTGACACCCTGCATTGCTGTGGAAAGTCATAACCGAGAAAAAGGCCCTCACCAGGTGTGTTTCCTAGACTTTGGACTTCTCAGCCTCTGAAACTGTAAGAAATAAGTTTTCTTTCTATAAATTACCCAGTTTCAACTATTCTATTATAAATAACAGCAACAAACTAATACAGTAAGGAAATACTGAAACAAGATGCCAATGAGGCCAAAATTACCTGTGGGTGAGGTTGATGTACACTTCAAACGTCACACACAGAAGACAGCCCTCTTGTCTGCTCCATCCCTCCACGCGGTGAAAGCCACACCTGACTCAGGGCCTGCTCCGACCCCCTCCTTGACACTGATCCTACATGTTGTTGAGTAGGCTAAGTGTTTTAGTCCTTGGCACCAGTGACTTAGTGAACAAGAAGAGGCTCCTGGAGGCCTCTAAACTGGGTGATATGCCCCAGTCCAGTTTACCAGAGCACCTACATTGGCATTTGGGACCTACACGTAACTACCAATAAAGTAGAACAATGTTGCTCTCCCTTTTCCACTGTCCCCTGTGTGTGTAATTCCCTCAGGGACCTCCTGGGGAGGACACCTGACTGGCCAAGGCAGGCATTCCTGCTCCTTTGGCTACAATCCATGTCATAGTGTCCCCCATTGCCATCTTGACCCGGAAATAGAGGGGTTTTTTTGGTTTTTTTGTTTTTTCCTTTTTGTCTTTTTTCATGTCCGGCAACGGATCGCAACCCTCAGTGTCGCGCCCGCACCTCGCTCAGCCAGTGAGCGGGAACCGGTCTGTATGTGGGATCCGAACCCTCGGCGGGAGCGCCGCCGCACTCCCAAGCGGCGCACTGTAGCAGTGCGCCACCAGGCCGGCCCCCAAAATAGAGTTTTTAACAATTTGCAAAGTGCTGTACCAATAGCCCTATGTGGCAGGCAGGGCATATACTATTACTCCAAAATATATATGAGGAAAGCAGTGGAAGGCCCATAACTAGTCAGTGGTAGGGATTTGACTCAGATCACATTTCTGTGTCACAATCCAAAGTTTGGCCCAATACACCAGACTGCTCCCTCTACTTTAACCAGAAGAGTGGCTGGATGCAAAGTGTTTCTCCCAAGATGCCCTGCGGCTGACAGCAGCACTGCAGAGTAGGAAGTGAGCTGCTCAGCACCTTCTGTCTCTTCTGAAACCAAAGTTTTGTTCAGAATCTAGTCCTCCCTCCAACCTCACCCCCAGCATGATACACTTGTTTCCTTATTTCTTTCCAAATCTATGGTCTGTTTTAGTTCCTATATTTATTAATTCATTCATTCAACAGTATGTCGAACCCTATGGGAATACAGCAGTAAACAAAACAAAGTGCCTTTTGTCACAATGTGGGGAAACAGACAGTAAGCAAATAAATACCTAATACAAGAGAAGATGGCAAGTGCTGTGGAGAAAAATGAAGTGTGGAAGGGGAATAGGTGCTCTTTTATGTAAACAGTCAAGGAAGCCTCTCAGATAAAGTCATTTTGAGCAGAGACTTGAGTGAGGGTGCACAGCAAGCCAGGTGACTCAACTCGCTGGGGGAGGGTGTTCTATACAAAGGGAACAGGACGTGCAGAGGTACGCTTGCAGAAAGAGCATGCTTGCTGTGGATGCTGGTTAAGGTACAGCAAGAGGCCAGTTTCCCCAAAGCAGAAAGACTGAAATTATTATACTAGCCTTCTTTTTTTGCAACGTAAAGAATGCATACTCAACTAAAGCAAACATTTTTGAGGGAGGATAGTACCAATTCCAACAAACATCTCCTTCCTCTTATTTCTGACATTTTAAATATCTCTCATAGTATTCAATACATATTGCTTTGTAACATAACTATTTGTGAGCTTATCCTCCCTATAGATGGCAAACTTTGGGGGGGAAAAGAGACACTGTATCTTATTCATTTTTATTTTTCACTGCATGTCTAGGGAGAGAATAAGTGTGCAAAAATATTTATTGACAAAAGGAGGTAAGTCTTAGAGATCAATATAGATTAGGAGTGACAATAAAGTTGAGTAAAATACTGACTCCCTCCAAATTTCATCCCTCAGTCTTTTCCATTTCAGCCAACTCCATTCTTCCAGTGACTGAGGCCAAAATTCTCGAAGCCATCCTTGACTCCTTTCATACCGCATGTCTAATTCATCAGCTGATGAAAAGTCCGTTGGCTACACCCTGAAAATATTCCCACATCCCACCTACTTTTTCCCACATATTTTACTACAATCCTAAGCCAATTCACTGTCTTCTACCACCAGAAATAGTACAATAATCTCCTAACTCATCCCTCTATGCTTTCCCTATGTATCTTTTAAAATGTAAGTCAGATCATGAAACTCTTCTGCTCAAAACTCATCTGCCCTGCAGTAACTTTCCATCTTGCTCATAATCAAATTCAAATTGCTTGCATGGTCTCCAGGGCCCTGCCTAACCTGTCTCCTGGCTGTCTTACAACTCGTCCCCACCCCCACCCTCCCCATCAGCCATACTGGCCTCCTGGCTGTTCCTCAAGCACACTAAGTATGCTTCTTTTTCAGGAATTTGCATTTACCATTTAAGTATTTAATTCAGTAACATAAGAATCTTCCTAGGGTCAAGGAAACAGAAGTGAAATACCATTTTCCAACCTTTTTACATATTAATTTCTCCCAAATCTGGATGCATTTTACAAGCAGATAGTGTCATAGTTTAACTGGCAGTGCTTTATTCTTAGAGGCACATAAAGTAATGATGTAACTTAGAGTTGGCAGTTTCTTAAATTCAATGAAATACAGTAATAATAACATTGATTTAGGATTTAGAAGGCATTTAGAAAGTGTCAGGCAATATGGTAAGCATTTTCCCATTCAGTATTTTATGTTTCCCACTAATCACACATTCTACAGATAAAGAGTTTAACTGCACGAGGCCGTTCATTGAGTAAATATTAACTCATCTTAGAATCTGATTCTAAAGCCTTTGGTTCCACTAAGCTACACAACCTCTGAAGATCAAGACTTCAAATACACTCCTGATCTACCACTTAAACCATGTAGGCTGTGAACAAAATCCTGACCCTCTCTGGGTCTCAGTTTCCTCATGTGGAAAGCAAAGGAGTTTGATTAGTCATTCTGTAAAGCAGTGGTTCTCGAAAGCTGGTACGTGGATCGATTGCTTTAGAATCTTCTGGAGATATTTTAGAACCCATGTTTGTGAACTCCCTCTTAGAGATGTTGCTTTGGTGTATCTGAAGCTGAGCTCAGGAACCTGTATGTTTTTAAGGCTCCCCAGGTGGTCCTGCTGTGTGGCCAAGCCTGGGAACCACTGCTCCCAGGCCCCTTCCAGCCTGGACACCCGATGATTCTCTGGGGCCATAGCAAAGAAACCCACATTTCGAGGAGCAAGATGGCGACGGGTCTGGAGTGAGCATGCCAGAGGACAGAGAGAGCCTGTGAAGTGTGTGCTGCACTGCCAGAGTACTATTTGCATTTCCAAGAGCAACAAAAAACAAATAAATCACTGATCAACTAATCTACAACGAAAAAAAGCAACTACAGTCTCGAGGTTTTAGGGCCGATGCAAAAGAAGATTCCTGAGAGCGCCGCAACCGTACCAGGAGACCGAGCAGCCCAAGGCAACAAAGGCCAGGAAAGACGGCAGCGGTGACACAGAGA
>NW_007726845.1:462047-463080 GCF_000696425.1 Galeopterus variegatus
GTGTGTGCTGCACTGCCAGAGTACTATTTGCATTTACAAGAGAAACAAAAAACAAATAAATCACTGATCAACTAATCTACAACGAAAAAAAGCAACTACAGTCTTGAGGTTTTAGGGCCGATGCAAAAGAAGATTCCTGAGAGCGCCTCAACCGCGCCGGAGACCGCGCAGCCCGAGGCAACAAAGGCCAGGAAAGACGGCAGCAGCGATGCAGAGACGGAGAGGAAGGCACGGGACAGGCCCAGCTCTGGGAGCTTTGTGAGTGACCCCCAGCCCAGCCCTGCTTGAGGGGCAAAGGCCCGCCTGGCCCCTGCTTACCACACCAGGCTAGGCACCTTCAGCAGCACTGCCTCCATTTTCTCCGGGGGGGGGGTGGAGCCGGCCGGCTCACATCGGGCAGACCAGCCATCTTCGCTTGGCACGGCTCCTCACTGAGCCGTGCCACTTGTGTGCCTCAGTGCGGGACCCCCTTGGGCCTGTTGAGCGGCCACCAATCCCACTCCTCCCGCAGATCTCTGGCGGGGCTGGTGGCGTGGGGAGCCCCCGGCCAGCGTCGGGAGGGAAGGGAAGAGGATCCTGGCCAGACTGTCACTCCACCACACCTGGGGCCTCGGGCCCAGGTAAACTCCCTGCTTCCGGGAGGCAGATACCATCTCTGTGGCCTTCAGTTCGGAAAAATCCCAGACTGATTTCTGGTTGGGAGAGGGGTGACGGGGGTGCCCCCGAGCCCGCTTGATCCTGCCGGAGAGCTGGCCTCAGGGCGCCGAGCCGTGAGCCGGGGGGATTCAAAGAGGAACTGTGTGCTGTGGGATCCTCCCCCGGGGGGCTCACGCCCTGGTGTGGGAGATAACTCAACCACATAGGGGGCCGCAATACCGGGGGGAAGGTGGGAGGCCCAGAGAGGACCTTGACCAGGGCCGAAGGAACACCCAAAGTGTCCGTGGTGGAGGCCTGAGACCCCTTCGCGGCCAAGCAGGGCTGAGAGAGGAGGATTGCAGAAGACATGCCCCAGCCCTGTACTGAGCGCACAGAG
>NW_007726845.1:463572-483768 GCF_000696425.1 Galeopterus variegatus
TAATATGGTTAATAGCACACATGTTCTCACTCATTGGTAGGAGCTAAAAAATAAACAAATTAATTCACCCAAATACACACAAAAAAACCCCGGGGGGATGGGGAAGAAGATACAACAACTATACCATTTTGAAGTTGTTACAACAAGCAAATGGAAAGGACATTCTTGGGGGGGAGGGGAGAGAGGGAGGAGGGAAGGAGGTGTCGGTGATGGGCCATAATAATCATATACATTGTATATTGACAAAATAAAAATTTAATGAAAAAATAAATAAATAAATAAATAAATCTGGAACTAGAAAAAAAAAAAAGAAAGAAACCCACATTAGCAGTCCCACCAGGTTTTCATTCCTGGCTGGCATGCACCTCTAGACACTGGGCATGAGTGTAATGAGAACCTCTGCTTCTCAGAACATCTGAAGTACAGCAGGAATGGAGAAAGAAGGTGGCAGGGGGTGAATCATAATATTGCTGCAAGTAACTTCCCTACCAAGGCATGGCTCCTCCTGGGAACAGCAACCAAAAAGATTTAACAGAGCTGCTGCAACTGCCTTTATGACACATTTCAGCCGGATTATATTTCCTGGGTTTAGGAAGCCTTTGTATTTTGTGAACTAACTGAACCCATCCAGGAACTTTTCCTATTTAACAGATGAGGAAAATGAAGTAAAAGAGACTTAAAGTTGGAGTGGGGGGGAAGAGGAGAGAGAAAGAGAGAGATCATGTAGGTGTCAGAGGAGTGCCAATCCCCCTCCTGAAGGCTCTTCGGTCTCCTTATTGTAATTGCATTTCACTTACCATGTGTTACCACCATGACCCTCAACCCGTGCTTCCAGGACCAGCAGCACCTGGGAGCTTATTAGTAATGCAAATTCCCAGTCCCCATTTGATCCACTGAGTCAGAAACGCTGGCAGAGGGTAGGTGGAAGGGGCACAAACAATGTTTAACTAGCCCTCTAGTTGACTGACGCACACTCGAGTTTGGGAACTCAAAGAACTAGGGGATAAAATGAGGCTTCAATTCTCCACATAAAGAAAATGTTCAGTGTGTCAGCGTCCCCCTCCAGCCTTTCCACCACATAGAGGGGTTTAAGTCAATTGGGAGGGGACGACAGAGTGGCAGAGACATTGATGAAAATTGGGAGGTCTCTCCTGAGACATCACAGGTGGCTCTTGGACTCTGCCTGGAGACCAATGTAGAATACTTGGGCAGGAAGAGTTCAGAAGTGATAGGTGACATGTCATTTCTGCCATGGGCATTCAAGGGGTGAGAAGTAAATTGGCTTCTGAGAATCATCCGGCCCATCAGCAAGTCTTACAAATTCTACCTCCTGCAAATTTCTTGAGTCCAGCTGTTTCTCTCTTTCTCCACTCTTCCTATGCAGGGTCCAACCTCTGTCACCTCCAATCTGGACTACTGCAATGCCTTCTAGCTCTTCTTCCTGCTCTCTCTACTGTCCCTTCTCCACACAGCAACCCAGATGACCTTCCTCAGACTCATGAACCTTCTAACAGTTTTCCACTCTTCTTAGGAAATGCAGCCCATGAGGTCTGCATGATTGGGCCTCAGCCTAACTCTCCAGCCTCATTGTGGGCCACCCCCAGACCGTTGCTCTCTACATACCAGCACACTGGCCTTATTTCAGTTCCTAAATGCACAAAGTACCTTCCAGCATCAAGCTCTCTGTATATGACGTTCCCTTTACCAGGAACGCTCTCCCTTTCTCCCATTTCCAGCTCTCAGCCTATCACTGCCTCCGGGAATTCCTCCTAGACCCTGGCTAAGTTCAGAATCTCTGTTTTCACTTTTATAACACATTGATTTTCCTTTATGGTACTTTTTACACTTGTAATGTAATAATTACAACACATTAAACAATATGTGTTAGGAGGGCAGAGATCTTTCTCTCTGTCGTATCTCCAATTTCTGGTATCAACTGAGTGCTCAATAAATATCTGTTGAAAAAACTGATTAAAAAAAAAGTTCTCTCATTCATTGAAAAACAAAGCCCTAGTAATTTAGTCAAAGATAGCCTCAACTAATGATGTTTAACCGGGCAGCAGTATATGAAGCTTCCTTATAAGTTTGAGTCATCACATACTTAATTGCAATCTATATTTCTGTTCATGTATTTAGTTAACAAACATGTTTATTTAATAAACATTCATGTATTTGCTTAACAAATAGGTTCCTGCTATGTGTCAGTATTATTCTGAGAATATATAGTAAACAAGCCAGATAAAATGATTTATCTCATGGATCTTACATGCTGGTGGGGGAGACAAACAAAAGACAATAGATTTTCAATAATCTAATAGACAGCTTAATTGTCTATTTAACAGTAGCTATTTCTAGCTATATTATTTCAGATAGTGTGACAAAGCTATAGAAAATACTAAAATATGGTATGGGGATAAAAGTGATGTGGGGGTAGGGGAGGGCTCACTTAAGAAACAATCTTCATCACAGATTTTCTATTTCATTTGCACGTGTTCACCTCCTCATTGAAATTGTAAGCAATTTGGAGAATAGTAATCATGTTAGATTCTTCCTTTTCCCCCTCAGCACCTGCCAACACACAACACCTACCGACACAGAGCACCCATTAGATTCTCAGCACACACCTGGCAAATGAACAAGTAGATAAAAAGTTAGAGAGGTGGGTATATGGTTGGTAGGATAAACGCAAAGATGGATGGATGGAGACAATGAACTTCACTACAGTTAGCCTCTTAAGGGCAGGTGCTATAATTGACTCATTTCTCTGCCCAGAACCTCCCAAAGGGCCCAGCCATAGTAGGTGCCACATTTGCTGAAGAGACACGCTGCTCAGCTGCATTTCAGCAGGCAGTGCTGGCCCTGACGAGGGCCAAGGTTTGTCAGAGTGGGACAAGGTTCGTTCCCAGTTCACCAAAATCTCCAGAGGGTAGTTAGCAGGGTTACTCTTTGGGAGCATTTGCATCACAAGAAAAGAGCTCTGGCATAGATTATTAGTCAGTGGCTACTGGATAACTATTCACCAAGCCACACTAAGGAGGGATTCTCAGCCTTTGGCTAGGAGAGGCACAAGGACTGTAGAAATGGGGACTGGCAGGAATCTTGCTCTGTGCCTTGAAGAGATCCCCAGCTCCATGCCAGAGGAAGCCTCAGGGCTACAAGTATTACAACCCATCTTCAGACAGTGAGAGTTAGGCTGGAGGTCTAGAAATTGGGACAAAGCAATATAAGGATGAGGATGGGAATTCAGAGATGAGAACCAGTAAAGCAGATATAGTCAGATTAATAAAATAGGCAGTTTCTCAGTGAATCAGTATTCCCAGGAGCCTCAGAGAAAGGGCAAAGGAAAATGGACAAGTTGATCTTGGACGGTGTTTCTCATCCTAGTGGGTCTTTGGAACCAGGATAAGTCCAGAGCAACCAACGTGGCACTTCTCAGCAGTACCAATGTGGTTTTCCTATTGAATATGCCTATTTTGGGGTAAACTTCTTCAGTGCAAGGGATCCCAGCCAATAGTGAAGACTTAGAACTGCCAAGTTGGCCCAAGTTCTAAATGTCAGGTCCCCTTGCTTTCCCCCAAGCCCACATTTTTGTTCATCAAATCCCATCAATCTGTCTTCACATTATGAAATGTAAAGAAGTGTGAAAATTGGGGACTAGCAAGAGAAGCAAGAGACCCTGCAGCAAAGTATCTCCTGATTTTGCCTGCTGAGTTGTCTTGGTGGTTTCCTGATGCTTCCGCTACCCACCGATCTCCCGGACAGAGAAGCCAGTTCACTTTCCCAGTTCCCCAGAGTGGAAAACTACCAGCACCCGCAGCAGCAAGCCCAGCCGGGAGCTCAATCCATCCCAAGCTCCAGTATGGCCTGGCAGGCAGGCTGAGGAGAAGCAGCTGCCATCAGGCCCCAGCTTCCCAAGAATTATTTTTCATATGATCCTGCCAAGGTTGAGGACCTGAAAGGGCTGCTTGTTCCATGACCACAGGCTCCCGTCAATGAGTGTCCTGTGTGCAGCTTCCAGGAAAACACACACAGCACACGTGAGGCCTGAGGCACAGAGATCTGACACCTGGGCCTCTCCGGGTGCAGAGGAGACAAGACTGACCAGGGAGATTATTGGGGTCAACTGCGGGGCCCAAGCCAGTCTACAGTTTAAAGGAACATCCACAATCATAAAACTTTAGGGCCAGGAAGGGACATTAAGAAACCAATCTGGCCAATGGCTCCATGTTAAATATCAGAACCTCTGAGGACCAGAAAGGTGAACTGACTCACTCAAAAACATACAAATGACTAGTGGATCCAGGACTGAAATTCAGATCTCCTGATCCCTGGTTCTTCCTTCTTCAGCCCCAGGCTGCTGTGATCTAGTTCTTCCATTTCCAGAAAAGACAAAATAGTCAAATTAAAGAAGCTATCATCTGGGCCTCTGTTCCCCACAAGCTCCACTAGCAGGCTATTTAGACCAGGTCACTGTGCAGGTAAACACTTACACAATGGGATCTCGCAGGGGGCCAAAAGATTATTTGGGTTTCTTTCTTTAGCCTACAGGGCTATTCTTTAGGCACAATGGGGCTATTTTGCCAAGACCTCTTTTGCCCAAGTTGAAGTTAGAAATAGCCTTTTAGGATTGCAGTTTTCCTGGAAGCCCAAAATACTTTCCAGAAACAATTATTGCAGAGCTCCAGGAGAAAAGTCCCCAAGCTATAGTGGGTTTCAGAGTACTGAGGTATAAATCAGACAATATGTTCTTCTTCCTAAAGTCAGTGAAGCCTTTACAATAAAATGGTATGCCCTTTCCCCCAACAAGGAGGTAAGTCAAAGAGACAGTTGGGTAGCGTAAAGGTCAAGATTTAAGAAGAAAACTAGGGCATGGTTTGAAATCATGATAGGTCTATGTTTAAAATTTAATTCTGCCACTTCCAAATTGTGGGACATCAAGACTAACTAGTAACCTTCTGTGAATTTCAGTGTCCTCATCTTTTTTAATCCTGCCAACCAGGGCTGCTGTTGAGATTTAATACAATGCATACAAAGCACTTAGCACATTTTGTAGAAGGCAGTAGTAATAATTGATATCTAGGAGGATGGAGAGAGGAAATTATTTGTTTCAATTACATCCACTCTTTCTTAAGCAATTCAGAGGTTTTAGGAAGGTTACTTAAGCTTTCAGCTTCTCAATTTAATGGTAATAATGCTACTTGTTTATAGGAATGCTGTAAGAAATATATAAGTTAATATATGTCAAGCACTTACAGCAGTAATGTTTAATAAAGGTTATCTATTTTTTTAATTATTTTTACTCTGACTCATTCAATAGAAGATTGGAGTTGGCTTCCAAAGTTGCATAAAATTTTAAAAAATAAAAATAGATAAGTGAAGAAATATGGGTTAAGGGAAGAGAGAATAGGAACAATAAGGTAAGATAAAGCTGAGGTTAATGCTCCATACTCTAGGCTGGTGATGGACTTCAACTTTGGCTCTAAACTTCCTAGCAGTCAATTCAAAAAGTGAAACGTAATCTGTTAATATGAATTATAGTGGCAACAAAGTCAAAGTTAACTTTTTATTTCTGTTTTCAGGTGGGATGGAGTAGCTTGAAGTAATCAGCCACCCCTTCCCCCCAGAGAAACTGAAAGAGCTAGATAAAATTCATAAATCATCTGTTTAAAGGAATCTGATTGCTGCTGAGGCAGTGAAAAGGGAAAGACTAAGACTTCAGAGAAGGGAGACTCACAGAGAAGTGAAAGAAGTGCTGCAGCCACTTTCCACCATTTGCCAATCTGGGGCAGGGGCAAGAAGCTGGCTCTGGGATTGGCACTAGCACAGTGTCACTACAGGACAATCAGCAGAGCTTTTGAAGGAGAATCGGGAACCTTCTATCGTGTGCTATTTTTCTCCCTCAACACATTTGCCAAATGCTGGGGCTGTGCAGAAGGGGAATGTAAAATCCAAAGGGGAAACCTTCTGAGAACAGGAGCTGAGTTTTTCAGTTTGATAAGACAAAGTAGAGAGTTCAGGACCTGTCAGGAGAAGAGAACATACAGGCATTTTTAAGAAGCACTGACTGACCAAGAATTCAAGCTTATACCCTACCAACTACCCAAAATGAAAATACTCTGCTCTACCACATAAGGGCAGATCCAACTGCTTTAACTGTTGGCCAATGTGGGTATTGGATTCACATCCTCTTAAGAAAGCTGAAGATCCAAATACATTCTCCAAGAGAAGACCAGCCCAGCTTCACAGGGAAATGAGCCAAGCCAGTTTCCACCTAGAGGCTGGGTATTTTAGTGGATAAGATAAAGCAAAATGTGCTTAAATTTACCAGAATATGTATAAATTTATTACTCTTGACATCTCAAGGGAGAAATTCAGATCTGGTCTTTTGGGTGTTGTAACCTATATTCAAGATATAAAGTCTAACAATGTACCTTCTACGTACAAGCATTGTTAACTTAAAAGATGATTCGTCCTCATAGGAGAAATTAGGGATTAATTTTATTTATTCAAGAAACACAGCAAGTAATGAAAGATATTATCATGCTATCTTTTTTTTTTTTTTTTGGTGTGGCTATCACTACTGAGCAAGTTCCTCAATTTAAAAAAAATAAATAAATAACAAAAAAAGCTATTCCAAAGTCCTAAATGTTGTTCTAAACTACTAAAAACTAATAAACAAATTAAAATTACAGCTTTCCCAAGGTGGGTTTACACTATCCCCATAGGTGGGCTCCTCCTATGCCAGGATGAATCATTTGTTAAGTTAGCAATGCTTGTAAAGAGAAGCTACACTCCATTGTCAGAACTTTTATCTTTTAATATAGGCTATGGCACCCAAATGATTGAATCTGAATCCCTCCCTTGAAATGCCAAGAGTAAGAGATTTACACGTTTGGGTGGATTTAAGCACATTTTCCTTTACTTATAACCCTCAAAATGCTCTGCCTGTAGACTACAACAGGGAGACCTCAGGCATTTAGAAATAAGCCTAGAGGCCCCCCTCCCCCTCCACCCCCCCAGCCAAGGTTTGCTCTACCTCTGCAAGGGGATGGGCTCTTCCAGCCCCTTGACACCAGAAGGCTGGACCCCTGGTGCTTCACATCAGTAGCTGCAGCTCAGGGGGATCTCAGTTCATCATCCTCCTGATTTTCTCCATCCTCAGCATCCCCAGCATGTAAAAGGATGATATTTCTATGGGCTCCTTCTCAGCTTCCCAACATCTTTGTGAGGTCAAGTCTCATATGCCATTATTTAGATCCTTTTTTTGCAGAAAAATACAGAGAAGCCTGGGAGTTCCTTGACTTCCTTTCTTTCCTCCCTCTCCTTATTTCTCAAACATTTATTGATTACCTATATAGGCCAAGCATTGTAATAGGTGTTGTTCAGACATACGCACACAAGTGATAATCACTGCACCTAATAAGACGAAAGCCAAAGTCACAAAAATCTCCGAAGCAAGAAAAAAACAAAGAGTTGCATATCGTTAAAAACAACTCATCACTTCCCACTTAAGCCCATAAAAAAACCTCACTGATTTGAATGTCTTAACTTTTACTTTACTGTGTGTGTGTGTGTCCAAACCACTGGAAAATTCTGGGAGGCCTATCTTGCCACATCCCTGCTCTTCAGAGACCTGTTGGCTAAGACCAAGACCTAAGTCAACAATCACACTATTCTCCCCAGAAAAAATATACTGTAATGGATATGCTTGGCCTCGGCACAGGCCCCTGCATCCCCGTGGGGTTAGGATGGCCAGAGTTCAGAGCTGTTAGAAGCCCCCGTTCCCCAGAGGCAACTTGAGTCTCTCTTGGAAACCACAAGGGACTATAATATTCTCTAGTGGACTCTTTCTCTTTCCTTCCCCATCACCCTCTTGATAGAAACAATTGTTTTGTGGTATTTGGGTTATTTTACTTTTCTCCTCTTCCAAAAGTAACAAGTCACAACCTTGATATTTGCATGTAACTTTCCAAGGTCAATTTACTTCCCTTCTCTCATTTAGTCACCCACAGTAACCCTGTGAAGTGCAGGGAGCACAGTTTATTGTTTCTATTTTATTTTATTTTATTTTTTTAAATTTTTAATTGTACACGTTTACAGGGTACAATTGTGTTGTTTCATTAGATGCATATACTGTACAATGATTCCCTCTGGGTAGTTAGAATATCCATCACCTAAATATTTATCATTTCTTTGTAGTGATAATGTTCAAGATCCTCTTTTCTAACTATTTTGAAATATACAACATGATATTATTAGCTGTAGTCACCCTAGAACACCAGAACTTATTTTTCCTATCTACCTGTAACTTTATACCCAGTGACCAACCTCTTCCTCTCCTGTCTTTCTCTTACCCTCCCCTGCCTCTGGTAACTACCATTCTAATCTCTGCTTCTATGAGAACCACTTTTTCAGATTCCACATATGACTGAGACCATGTGGTATTTGCCTTTCAGCACTTGGCTTACTTCACTGAACATAATGGTCTGTGGGATCATCCATGTTGCTGCAAATGACAGGATTTCACTCTTTTTTATAGCTGAATAGCATGCCATTGTGTACATATACCACACTTTTTTGTATCCATTCATCTGTTGATGGACATTTAGGTTGATTTCATCTCTTGGTTACTGTGAGCAGTGCTGCCATGAACGTGGGAGTGCCATTGTCTCTTTGATATACTGATTTCATTTCCTTTGGATATATACCCAGTAGTGAGATTTCTGGACTGTTAGGTAGTTCCATTTTTAATTTTCTGTTGTCCCCATTTTATAAGTTAGCAAAGTGAGATACAGAAATTTACCTAAAATCACAAAGCTAGATATCGACAGAGCTGGAACTAGACTCTGGCTCTTTTGATTTCCGTTGCTATGGTCTATTCACCATGTCATGTTGTCATAACACTCTGCTGTCAGCACAGTCTCCACACGGTCATAGTGTGACCCCAAGGGTCAAGAACCCCCAAGGGGGGTGACAATCTAGACAAAGGGCCCAGGGAGGCTTAAGAGGGTACTTCAAAATGTTTATGGAAAAATAGAATTAAAAGATAATATCTTTCCGTGAGCTTTTTGAAGTACCCTCATATTGCCTGTCTAATTTTTAGAATATCCTGGTCCCAGGATTTGTTGAAATATGACAACAAAAGGAACCTGTATCCTGGGCCTAAGGAGGACATGGCATAGCATTTTGTAAACACTGGGTGAACACAGGCTTTTGATCATAAAGCATTTGTCACATACTGAGGATACCAAAATTATGTAGTTCTTGTTTTTGGTGCCACCCTAACCCCACCTTTGGTCTCATGACTCCTCAATGACAATCATCCCCATCTTCCTGTTTTTCTATTTGTGCCTCTCTGCCTTTTCTTAAGCTCAAATGCTTTTCCTTTCCCTTTTCACCTGGCCTGGAAAATTCCTTCAGCTCTAGCTTGATCTTACACCTTCAGTATCTCAACCAGCTTGATGCTGGAGATTGACTGGGTAACATGAAAACATAAATAAGTAAACATACAAAATAAAAATAATATTTATGTCGTTTTACATCCTTATCCTATTTTATATCTATACCAATCTATGTATATTACACACTTTTATCTCTATATTCCATACCTTGATGCTGTGGTTTTCAAGCCCCTAGAGTTCTTGTCAGCTTTTAGATAAGCAAATATGGGAAGCAACAGTGATGCATGGTCCTAGTGGCTCCGGTGTTGGGTCTCCATGGTAACCAGGGACCTGGCTTCTTGCCTGGTCCTGCCTACATGGTCAGTTCCCATGCAGATTCTTGGCCTTTCCACATGGGTGCCCTGAGCAAACCTGGACTCTGCAGGTGGTGGTGAAAACTAAGAGGTCCAAGAAAGGGACTCTGTGTGGTGCTGTTCCTGCAGTTCCATGATTGTGCTCCTGGCACTGAAGCTTAGCTTAAGTCTCCATGGGCTTCTACCTCTACTGACCACAAGAAAGTGGAGTTCTATCCTTTCCTGTGCATTATTTCCAACTCATCTGACCACCTTTTACAAGCTAGGGATCTGGGCCTCAGAAAGCAAAACAACAGGGTCAAAGCAAAACATCTGAGTATGGACAGGGTACTCTGCTGGCTACTTTGGATGTGAAGCTGTGTGTTTGCAATAGGTGAGTCTGGAACCCTCTCATCCTAAGATGTAAGACCTGAGAAGTGTGAAAATTCTTTCCTTGAACAAAAGAAAATTTTTTAAACATATAGTCTAAATAATTAAGTTAAAATACAGAAGATAGTATAGAATAATGGAAAGACTAATGAAGTCTGCTGTCATCATGGCACAATACACAAAATTATGAAAAAAGACAAAAGATTCAGCATTTATTAATCACATTCCTTGTGCTTCATGCTATGCTAGATACTTTATGTATATTCTCTGAATCTTCATAACAGCCCTTAAGGTCGTGATCAGTTACAGATGAGAAGACGGAGGTTCGGAGAAGCTGAAAATTTGGCCAAGCTCGCCCAGCTAATAGGTGGCAGAGGCTGGATCCAAAGCTAGATCTGGTATTAGTCTTTCCAAACACATTTCCTCCCGTCACTTTATCTCCTTGAGCCTCAGTTTCCTCATTTGTAGAAGGTTGGATTAAATCAGTCATTCTGCACCTTTGCTGGAACTGGTCACAATGTCTTTTGAGTAACCAATAATTAAGACTTTCTCCTTGGAAAATGCACTTTTGCCACCACATATTAAGTTTGGGGTACAATTTCAGGGGGTTCACAGGTCCCTGTTGCCCACTCAAGCTGGTGCATGAATCTGAGGTTCCTCTGCCTTGACATTCTGTGAGTCTCACACTCCACAGGTGGCTGTCGAACACAAACGTCAAGAGACTGCTTACTGGAGCTGGATCAAATCCCAGTTCTGCCACTTGGCTTTGTCTGTAACCTTGAGAGAGTTTCCTAATGTTTGTGGGCCTCAACTTCTCTTCTGTAAAACTGGAATAATACTACCACCTATTCGTAAGATTACTGTGAAGATTAAATTTGTTGACACCACTTAAAATGTTACCTGGAATATATTAAGTGCTCGCTTTGCATTAGTTTGTACTTTTCTTTGAGTTTTGCATTTTCTCTTTCCCTATTTGGCACAACCAAGGGGGCCCAAGAGGCAGATGAGTCTCTGTTGTCCCTAGAGAAAGATCCTTTTACTGGCAGGAAGGATACCAGAGGCCACCCTCAGGCTAGGCTTGACAAACAAACACACAAGCAAGAAAGAGCCAATCTGGGCAGCATCTAGCATTGCTCACTTAGGAGAAATTCAACCAGGGAGGTCTTTTCCCAGCTTTTTATCTCCCTCACAGGGCCCTGCTCAGGCCTTCTAACACACACACACACACACACGCACGCACACATACACACATGCACGCACGCACGCACACACGCACAGCATTAGTACCTTGGGCCTGGTTTCAGAAACCTGAAACCTGATCCATGGCACAGCATTCTCATTAATGGATGAGGCCACATAAACCCTCTTAGTACATCTCTGGGGACATGAATGATGACAACCCAGGGAAACAAAAATGATTTTCCAGTTTGGAAATGTGTGTAGGTGAAGTGACATGAATTAGCCTTGGAGGAAGACAAGGGGGTGGGGATAAAGGGACACCTTGGTACAAAAGAGAACCAAAGCATCCCTTGTGCTTCAGTTTCTTTATGAGGGTGACTTGGTCCTGAAAGGCTCCTAGCTTCAGCCTTCCTTGTTGAGTGTCATAACTACAGTAAGTTTCCAGGTGTGAGCTTTATAGGATCCTGTTAGTTTTACTCTATTCCTTGGCCTCAGGCTGTCCTCAAACCTAAATTACCTCTCACCTCCATAAACGTACATTGGAGTTTGCAGAAAGGAAACCATGAGGCTGCACAGCTATCCACGATTTTTAAAGAAAAGTCATTTCCTCATATTTCTCCCTGAGGGGCCAGGCAGTATGACGGAATGAACCTAGGGCTGGGAAACTGGTAGCCCAGGGATCCCGTCCCTTCTTGACCATTAGCTAGATGTATGGTCATGGGCAAATCACTCACCAGCTTTGACTCTCAGGTCGCTCATCAATAAAATGAGAAAAAGAGTCTTAGATATCTCTAAGGTCTATTCCAACTTAAATAGTCTAGGATTCTACTTGCCTAAACCCTAAGAACTTATTGGAGTGTAGAATTGATGCTGGAAAGAATGAAAACCACAATGGCGAACCTAAAACAAACTTGGGGCCAGGAGGAAAATAACTCCTACTCTCTGAATCCCAAACCCCAAATGTCTTTGCCAATCTTTCCAATGAGGAAACATTCTGGTTACCAGAGGAGGACCCCCACCCCAAGGCTCTGAACTGGTGGAATGATGCCTGCTTCCTATGATTGGAAAGTGTGGTATGAAAATGGGAAGTGCCAGCACTGCCCTGCCCTGGCGCTGTGCCATGGATCTTAAATGCCTGGTTTCTTGTTGGGGAGAAGGTGTGTTTCTCCCTTTCCCAAGCTCAGGCAATTGTCACAGGCCAAGTCAGGAGACTGAGGTCAACTGCCCCTGTGCTCTTTACCCACAGCAGTTTTATAGTTGACTGGGCGGGTAGACCCCTAGGCTAGGTTTTCAGGACAATCAGGTTATTTCTACTCTTCCTCCTACCTGGAAAAGCATAAGGTTCTGGCCCCCACTGGCCATTAAAACAGTGGTTTTATGCCCCTTGGATAAACCTGACCCTGGTGTCTGGTCAAACAACTACTACAGCTTGGTATTCTTACACCTGATTGTGCAGTCTAAAGACTTCCCTTTCCCATGGAGATACCATTAGCTCTCCTGTCAAGTCCAGCAGCCCCAGCCCAAGTTTGAAGTTTGAAGGCAAACTTAACCCAAAGACCCTACAGGGAGATGAGTTCCCTGCATAGCCCCCCTGTGTCTCTTGCTCATCACCCTCCACTAGGCAGCACCACATGTACCTCTCCCTCTTCCCAGCCATAGCATATTTCTTCTTCCTGAAATGCCTTTTCATGGCCTCATGAAGCTATAGAGCTATGGAGCTATGGAGTTCCTGCAGGTTAGGCTGGAACAGGGCTTCTGCACTGAGCCTGTCTCTAGGGGGAGATTTAGAGTTTAAATTTTAGAATATGTATATATATATATATATATATATACACACACACACACACACACACACAAACACACACATATGTATATTCTTTATAAGGGAAACTACTCAATCCCAAGGAAAAACCTCTAGGTAATTGGGAACTATTGAAAGGTTTTGATCAACAAGGTGGCCTCACCCTGCAGGTTAGGCTGGAACAGGGCTTCTGCACTGAGCCTGTCTCTAGGGGGAGATTTAGAGTTTAAATTTTAGAATATGTATATATATATATATATATATATCAGACATCTCTTATGTGCTTAGCCCCAAAGGCAAGATTCTCCTGAAATTCAGTCTAGATCCCTGAGCCTGGGAAGTGGCAAAGATTTTGGGACAAGTGATCTTTCTTACAAAGAACAGCCATGCAAGTTCAAGGGCTATGCTTCCAAGCTCGAAGCCAACCAAATCTTCCAGTATGGACAGTAAAGCTCCCACACTATAAAATCGTAACAATTTTGTGACAGAAAGGGTCTCATTGATTATCTAATACAAATTCATCTTACTACAGGTTAAAAGATTAGGGAAGTACAAAGAGACCTACAGTAATTTGCTCAATGTCTCACAACAAATGTATAACCTAGCCAGGATTGTAACTACAGTTGTTACTCAAGATACATAAGCTAAATATCTTTTTCTAAATGAACTTTGAACATTCATCAGAATATTATAATAGTATCCAAACCATTGTTGATTTGATTCATAGAAATGATTTTCAGAAATTGTCAGTATAATAGATGTGGATGTCACTAGCTAAATGACACTCTCGAGCCATGATTTTGACATGAAAAACTGTCTCAGATTCTTCCAATGACTTCCCATTGAATTGACAATCATTAGGTTCCAGTTCCTGGTGTACTGTTGCACCTGGAAGATAGCTAAGCACACTGCCCACAATTCAGAACCGTGTATACACACTTGCATGTCAACATTTTCCATGTAGACCAGAATAGCCTACACTACAGTCTCCACCGGCAATGCCATCTTCAACACTGCCATTACTGGAAATGCCACTACCACCACTTGCTTCACCAGCCAAAGCTCAGATGCTTTAGAGCAGTGAGTCAACAGTTCCACTGCCTTTATGGCTTGGCCAACTATCTATGTCACATTACCACTACTCTGCAGTCACCATGGGATGACATTTGTAGGAGACTTGTAGTCTCAAATAGTAAAGAAATCCTTTAAATATCAACAAGATTATACATCCTCTTTTGGTGTCTGCTGATTTTTCAAGATTGATGTTCTTAAATATTTAATATTTCTATTATCAACTAAGTCATGCTAATACTGAAGCCTAATTAACCAACAGCACTGTGAAATCTTTAACAATGATCTTAAACTAATGAGTTTGTTTTATATCATTAAATGAATTTAATGCTTAGCCCAGTTACTATTTGCCGGCCAATATTTTATATTTGATAATCAATTGAAATATAATTGGCTATATATCAGATTTGCTTATAACCCAGTTCTCCCCTGACTTATGTTCCATATGTCATACCATGTAGCCAACCTGTGGGAAAAATCTAACTGGCCAAGAATTTTCTTAGTCTTTTAATACTTCAGTCACCTTTCAGTACTTTCAGTTACCTTCAGTCTTTCAGAAGACACCAGTAAGGGCTCCTGAAGAGTCGTCCTTAAGTCAGCATACACTTATTATATACCTACTCTATGTTCAGCAGTGTGCATATCATAAGATTTTATGAGTCCCAGGCTTTGCTACTAGACCTTTTATCACCAATAATGAATGAAAGTTTCTCATCTGCCTCAAATTCTATCTCTGGTTTAACTTGTTAAAACAGAAAGAAATGGCAGAGAAGAATCAGTCCCTCAGTATGCTCCATGTTCCTATAAAGATCTTGGCAAATCAAGACCTCTATTTCCTTTTCCCTGGTGGAAAGAGCCAAAATAAATACCTGACACCAGAAATAGGAAAAAAATTAAAGATGACTATTTGCTGTCTTCAAACAGCCCATTTCCTGCTCCAGGGCTACAACACGTACTCTAACACAGACGGCCATCTTGCTTGGTTTAGTCATTTAAATATCCTCAAGGCATATCAGTCTCCATGAGTGTGCCTAGCACCACGACATCCTACCATTTTATGCACTCACACCACTCTTCCTGGAGCTCAGAACAGGGAGAATGTAGTAGGAGGTAACCAAACCTCAACAAATAGGTGAGAGAAATACAGAGCAGAAAAATGAAAGAATAGTGTTCAAGTTCAGATCCGAGATGCACCAGCTGAGCGTATTACAAGAAAGTAACAAGGCACTGGATTTATTCAACAAATAATTCTTAAATTTTAAGGCATTTGATCATATTTCCTACTGAGGGTATAAAGAATAGACCATAGACATCGAAGGGAGGAGAGCAAGCATTTTTACAAATGTATCCCTACACTATGAAGAGGACAAAATAAAAGCACCCTCAAGTATCCAAATACAACCCAGAGCAACCAGAACTCATATATGCTGCTATAAGATGGTAAACTGGCAAAATCAATTTGGAAAACTTTTTGGCATTATGCAGTAGTAGATCATATACTACATACAACCCAGAAATTCCACTTCCAGGTATACACTGAAGAGAACTGAGTATATACATATATCTTTACCAAAAGTTCTATGCTAGAATAATTACAGGAGCTTTATTAATCATGAGCCCAAACTGGAAACTATCCACATTCGCATTCACAGTAAACTAGCTAAATAAAATATTCAGACAAAGTAACATTATGTAACAATGAGAATGAATGGTCAACAACTGCGTGCGACAATAAGATGAATATCATAAACAAAATGCTGAGTGAAAGAAGCCAGACACGAAGAGTACTTATGCATCATATGATTTCATTTATATAAAGTACAGACACAGGCAAAACTAATCTATGATGTTAGAAAGCAGGATAACGATTACCTTAGGGTGGGGTTGGAGAGAAGGGACTGGAAAGGGGCAGGAAGAGGGCTTCTGAAGAGCTGGTAAAGTTCTCTTTCTTAATCTGAGTACTGTTTAGATGGATGTGTTCAGTTTGTAAAATTCACCAAATTGAACACTTAATCTGTATATACTTTTCTAAGTTTATATTTATGGCAGAATTTTTAAAGTGACTCCAATTCTTTACTGGTTCCTGTATCTGGACTTTCACTATATAATTTTGTTGGTTCTGTTTCACTCTGACTCTGGGCTTGGCCATGTGACTCACTTTGGCCAATGAGATCAACATGATTCAAGCAGTGGCTTGAAAAATGCTCACACATTTCTGCCTCTGCTCTTGTTTCTGTGCAATTGCCATGAAAGCCTACCCAGGCTAGTGTGCTGGAGGATGAAACAGAGTGCAGCCAAGTTGCCCGCCATCAGAGCCAAAGCCTAGATGAGCCAACAGCCAGCTTACTCCCAGATATGCAAGTGAACCAAGACAGACCAGAGAATAGTCCAAACAATCCCAGCCTAAACCACCAACCTACAAACTCATGAGCAAAATAAATGATTGTTTTAAAGCACTGAGCTATGGATAGGTTGTTAAGCAGCATTATAATGTAATTGCCAAGTGATACAATCATATACTTCAATTTGATACAATCATATACTTCAATTTAAAGTTGGAAAATACACGAATACAAAAAAAAATTTTTTTGGCTTAAAAACTTCTTCTAACATTTCTGTTTTGAGAATTGTCACACTCTATAGGAAAGAGAACCAGCCTGAGATCCCACAGGACCAGAGTCCACAAAACATAACAGCACATCCAAGTAAAATCCAGGCCTATGCCAGCCAGAAACAACTGGTAAACCAATCTGCAGAAGTTCTCCAAGGTATCTAAAAATTCTCCCCTGTTTTTTCTAGAAGATTCAGAAGCAAATGTTTGCTTCTTTCACCTCTCTTTAAAAAAAAAAAAAAGAAAGAAAGAAAGCTTTTGAACCATACTGTCAGGACTTTTCCCAAAATAAACACCCATGTGTTTGAACTGTCACCTGGTATTCTAGCACGTAGCTGAGTAATGGCTGTGTTACCTGGGTTAACCTGAGCTTTTGCAGAACTCAAGAGAGGCAGCAGCAGGAACAGCACCAAGGGCATTCCGGGAATCAGGATCATCTCAGAAGATGGTGTTGGAACTGGAGCCTGCAGCCCACCAATAATGCAAGAAAACAGAAAGAGAAGGAGAGGAAATGAGTGAGAAAGATACCACCAACATGAATGAATACAATTTTCACAGTTAATTTTGTGTTCTTGCAGTGTTTATTTCTAGATTTAGCACTTTGAGTCATAGATTTTAGGAGCTGAGTGGTATATCCAATAATCACCTAATATAAAAATTTTCAAACTCTATTAGATCTTACATTTATGGAATTAAAATTAGCAAAATTAGTCAAGTGACAAAGTTTTACTAGAATAAGTAATTACACAAATGGTGAATTGTGGCAAAGTAAAACATACTTATGATGTCAACTGATGTTTTCATAATTTTAACATTGATTCCAGTATAAACTAAGAAAAACATTCAATAATTTTAATGTGTTTGCCATTCAAAATATATGAGTTCAATATTTATCCTGATTTCCCCAGAATGATCCATGTGATGACGTATTAGATTTGGAGATACCACTATTAACTCATGTTTAGCTTAATAGATATACAGATAGTTACAGATGGATATCTGTATATAAACAGGTTAATACACACTCCCAACCTGTGTGTACTTTCTCCTTGCTCTATCAAGAGCCTAGAAGCAATGACATCACGGTAGCAATGAGCAAACCTAGCTCCCAGATCTTCATTTCTAACATCATTCTCCAATAAAAGGAATCAGGATTCCTTGAAAAATGGCTGATTCTAGGACTGGAACAGGGAATATACAAGATGAGCCTGGAATACCTTCTAATACCAGACACTGAGAAAGTCTACTCCCACAAAAAACAAATGATGGGGACATGTCAAAGAGACACAGAAACCAACTGGAAGAGCTCCCAATAGCCAAAGCTGGAACAATTTGAGTAACAAAGTAAATATAGTATTGGACTATAACCCAAAGTATAAAATAAATATCCATGTGTCCATGCTGATGTAAACAAATGATTGAATAAACAAATGGAAGAGAATAAAAACATTTCCCATGAAAAAGAATTCCAGATAATTTATGCAGATAATCTGCTCTTACAGAGAGGGGGCATAACTACCTCCCTCCCCCAGCTCTATAAGTGTGGGCTGCACATAATAACTTTCTTCTAAATAGTATAGTATGGAAATGGAGAAAGAAAAAGAGTAACTTATCAGCGGAGAAATCTGACAAACATCTCAAGCCAGGTGATCTAGCTTAATACCAGCATTGATAAGTCATATCGATAGCATGTGTCCTTGATATGATATAATGAGAATGACACCTTACCTCTGTGATCTTCCTCCCCAAAACGCATTATCCCAGTCTACTCATGAGAGAAACATAAGGCCAATCCCAATTGAGGGACATTCTACAAAATTCCTGACAAGTAATTCTCAAAACTCTCAAGGTCATCAAAAATAAGAAAGTCTGGGCTGGCCCCGTGGCGCACTTGGGAGAATGCAGCACTGGGAGCGCAGCGTCACTCCCGGCCGAGGGTTCGGATCCTATATAGGAATGGCCGGTGCGCTCACTGGCTGAGCGCGGTGCGGGCTACACCAAGCCAAGGGTTGCGATCCCCTTACCGGTCACGAAAAAGACAAAAAAAAAAAAAAAAAAAGTAAGTCTAAGAAACTATTACAGATAATGGATCCTAAGGAGACATGGTGACTAAATGTTATGTGATATCTTGCATGGGATCCTGGAACAGAAAAAGAACATTAGCGGAAAACTGAGAAAAACAAAATAAAGTACGGACTTTAGTTAATAATAATGTATCAATATCAGTTCATTCATTTTGACAAATGTGCTATACTAACATAAGATGTTAAAGACAGGGGAAATTGGGTGTGGGGTATATAGGAATTCTATGTATCTTCACAATGATTCTTTAAATATAAAACTGTTCTAGAATAAAAATTTTATTTAAAAATGCCCTCCAGGTAACACTAATAATCAACCAAGCATTAGATCCACTGTTAGTATGTAACACAAAATTATAAGGAGAGAAGAAATCTCTTTAAGCTGGAATGATTAGGGGAGGCTTCATAAAGAAATCAGCAGCTAATCAGGCTCTTGAAGGGTGGGTAAGATTTTAATGAGCAATAATGGCGATGCAGTAAGATGATGACATGGATAGGGCAGTTTTTTTAGGAAACCGATGTTTTCTATGATGATTTCTAAGCAGTAGAAAGCTGACCTACTCCAAGTGGTTAAAAAAAAAAAGTCAGATATTAAGATCATTTTGCCTAAAGAGGACGAAGCCAAAACAAATTAAATGAAAAAGACTAAAATGGCCCCATGGTGGGAAACAAAGGGTGGGTGATCCACAGACCACAAAGAGTGGTGAGCACGGTTTCATGGCATTGATTTGGACGGTATAAAATATAGTTTCAGTGTGCCGAGTCACTTCTAGCAGCAGCAGGAACACTGTTGCTTCTGTAAATGAGTCTCCAAAACAAACATGCCAGAAAAGAAACACATAGGCAGATCTCGGACACAGTGGTCTTAGCTAAAGCCTAGCACTAGCTGAAGACCATGATCCCAGATGTTCCTCCACAAAAACCCAAGCTCCTTGTGAGCAGCCATTCAGTTGTGCTGAGGGCCAGGACTGCCTCTGCTAACCACCCTCTCAGCAGCCTTTTGCAGAAGAGTCTTGCAATTCTCTCTTTCCTGTGGCATCTTCCTCATGGGTTACTGGCCATAATTTTCTCCCCTCCATAGCCTTCCCCAATGGTTCCTGCTACAAAGAATGTCTTCTATACCTCATTCCCTTCTTTCCCTTCACCAAAACACACACTGAATTTACCTCTACTAGACCCTCCATAACACTGTTGTAAAATGATCCATTTAATCACTAACTTAAGAATGGGTCCCTGGGGCCAGCCCGGTGGCGCACTGGATAGTGCGCCGCTTGGGAAGTGCGGCGGCGCTTCCGCCCGAGGGTTCGGATCCCACATACAGACCGGTTCC
>NW_007726845.1:484768-501756 GCF_000696425.1 Galeopterus variegatus
GGAGCAACACCGAGGGTTGCAATCCCGTTGCCGGTCCCCGGTCCGGTACGGGGGCAACACTGAGGGTTGCGATCCGTTGCCGGACACGGAAAAAGACAAAAAAAAAAAAAGAATGGGTCCCTGTACTGCCAGAGTAATACCTTATATCTTGTACAAAGTATGTGCTCAAAATGGTCTTTAACTGAACTAAGGCGAACTCACTAGGTGCTCAAAAAATGTTGATTAATTTCCTTTTTGAAACTGTTGCTTGGTTTCAGGCTGTGAATCTCCAAAGCCAGTGATTATTTTTCTGCTCTACTTAAAATTAGGGTGACCAGCAGCTAACAAACACAGAAGGATCATAACACACCTGGAGGTACTTACTGTATATATTATGTATATCTAACATGGGTTATCTCATGGACACCAGGGACAATCTCATATAATATTCACAGTAACTCAATGAGGTGTGTTTTCACCAGTAAGGGAGCTGAGGAGGAAGAGGTTAAAACTGATCAGGTCACACAGTTGGTATGTGACAAAACTCATCCGTGAACCTAGGGTTTGTATTACTCCAAAATCCAACTGGCCTTTTTTTGTTGATGTTGTTCCTTTTGGTTTGGGTTTTGTTTGTCATCATACTGTACTATCCTTTGATCTGGCCTCTGTCGGCCTCACCAGAGCTACTGTCCTGTCTAACGTTTCTATCTCAGTCACATTGGGACTTCTTTCATTTCTTTCTTCCATTTTCTTTTGCCTAAGAACCTCTATCAAAAAGCTTCTCTCTGTCTAGTTCAAATCTCCATTCAATGATCATTTCCTCTGTGAAATAATCTCTGACCCCCTTAATTGTTACATACGTTAAATACATCTTATAATTTTCATATAGAGAAATTATCATAGTTTCTAATTATATATTTACTGCTGTGATTATTTAATTAATGTCCCCCCATAAGTTCCATGTTTATTACCAGCACCTACCAGAGTACCTGGTAAATATTTGCAGAATGAATTAATGCTTTCCCTGAGCCAATATTTAGTGTTCATATATATATATATATGTGCATATATTATATATATATATAAAATATATGTGGCCATTCTAAATTCCATACTCGAAAGAGAAATATCCTCAAAGCTTATGATGAGCAGACATTACTCTTTTCTGCCCCTTTGAATGAGCCTTTCCAAAGGTTCAATATTTAAGCAATGTGACATGTTAACAGAACCCAAAAGCATGCATGGAAGCATGTCAAGGAGCTGAAAAGGCCATTCTCACCCACTTCTTTGTTACTCAAGGCTTAAAAAATAAAACTCAAAATAGAAATACCTCTGATCAAGTCATTGGCCTTCACTCATTCATTCGTCAACTATTTTATAAATATCTATTAAGTGCTATTACAGGTGATAAATGCATCAGTAAGAAAAGGCAGAGAAGATCCCTGTCACCATGGAGCTTATAGTATACAAGCAAATAAGTAAATAAAAAAACATTAAAAAGTTGTATGTACACTGAAGAAAATAAAATAGCGTAATGTGATAGAGACTAAGTGAGAACTCTCCTAGACAAGGCAAATGCCCCTCTGAGCATGCGATTGGCACGATTGGCATAGACACAGAGAAGCAGAACAATGAAGACAACGGGCAACCTAGAAAAGAATCATGAATAAATAGGAATTTACTATGTGACAAAAGGAGCATTTAAAATGAGTGAAGAAGTTTCAGATGATACAACAGCCTTTTTTCAAAAGCAAATATAGATATATCCAGACCTTACACAAAAATAAAGAGTCCAAAATGCTAGCATTATAAAAGCATTTCAAGAAAATATAGGACAATTTGCTGTGAGATAAAGGTAAGGAAGGTCTATATAAGTGGGTGAGAAGGACCTTTCCAGCTCCTTGACGTGTTTTCGTGCATGCTTTTGGGTTCTGTTAACATTTTTTTTAACAGAAAGCAAAATCCATAAATGAAAAGAAGGATGAATCTGTTCATCAAAATTCAAACTTTCTTTGAGACAAAGAGAATCAGGAACTTAACAGAAAAGAAAAAGGCTAAGATAAATATTTGAAATTGTATAACAAAATAAATACCAGTATAAATAATGTCTATAAGTCATTTTTAAAAGCCTCTAGAAAAACAGGCAAAGTAAACAAAAAGCATTTAACAGAGGAGACAACATAATGCCAGTAAAGATCTAAAATTATCCAAACTCACTAGTAGTTAGAAAAACAAACATTAACTGAACTTTAACTTGACATAAGTCAAATACCAATTTTACTCATCACACTGGTAGAATGTTTACATGTGATGGTACAAAATTTGGCAGTAATGCAGAGAAATGCATACTCCCATACTCTGCCTTTGGGCATAAAAATTAGAAGATAATTAAAATAAAAATACATATGCCCTATGATCCATATATCTCACTTATTATTTACCCTAGAGAAAGACTTGTGTGTGTATACAATGAGGTATGCACAAAAAAGTGCCTTTTAATAACAAAAACTTGAAAAAAAGTCTAGTGATTAAAGAATGCTATAAGCTACAGAATATTCCTACTGTGAAATACTATTCAATAGTAAAAAAGAATGAATTAGAGCTACATGTAGTTACATGATTTGATATCCATGACATACTTTTAGGTGAATAAGCAGGTTGCAAAGTTTATGTAAATCAACATATATTTTTGTGGACACACACACACATTAAACATACATAAAAGATCTGGAAGGTTAAACAGCATGCTGATAACAATGGTTCCCTCAGAGATGGAGGTGGGAGATGGACTGCAGTGTTTGACAGGGAGGTTGAAAATGGTGATCAAAGGAGATTTTAGTTTTATTTGTAATGTTTTGATTTTTAACAAGGAAAATGTGTTGCTTGATAATGTAATTTATAATAGCTTTTCTGACAGACAAAAGAAAGCATTTTTCCTGGGGGCAGGCTCTCAGAATCTCTAGGGTGTGTTTCAACCACAATGCATATCCCATAGTTGGAGGTGTGGGAGGAACATGTCCCATACCTCAAGAATCCCTTGCGGTATTGAGAGAGATTATTCATTCATAGATCTTGCACACAAATACAGTGGAAGCAGAAAACAGTTGAGAATTACTGCGTATATCTGTCTTTTTTAGAATGCTTTGCACTTTATTAGGTACTTACAAATGCATTATATCATTGACCCTCACAACTGTCCTGTGGAGAGGAATTACCATGCCCCACTTACAAAGTAGTAAAGGAAGGCCCTAAGTCACTGCACCCACAGCCGCAGCAGTTTTACCTGGTCTGGCTGCTGTCTCCCATCCACCACGTTTAGTTATGGTTAACGTCTTTACCTGTTTGCCTCTCCAGCCAGACCAGGAGACATTTAAGGTCAGAGATTTTGCTTTTTTCTATGTGAAAATGAGATTAATTTTGACTTGCCTCAGTCACAAAGCTAAGTAGAGAGAGAGTTAGGACTTAATTCCAGCTTTTCCAATTCCAAGGCTAGTGTTTTTAATGTCCACAGCCCAATATCTTTCAAGAAACATCCATGCATATGTGGCTCAGAGAGAATATGAGGGGTTTTCAAAAAGTTCATGGAAAGAGTCACTTTATCTTTCAATTCTATTTTTCCAGGAACTTTCTGAAGTACCTTCATATGTCCTTTATAGTAAAGAACCTCCTAGATCTGATGGGAGAAGATTGACTCTCTGTCTCAGGACTGCCCACACCAGGATCTGGACAGACTGTGAGTTAAAGTCTTTAGGAAATCAGGAAGTAAGATGGAAGGTCAGGCAGATGGGAGTGTGGAGCCATGACTAGAAATTAGCAACTCTCCAGGAATTAAAAAATAAGAGTCTGGGAGGCCAAGCATCTCACAAATTATCTCTGTACTTGGATAAGTTTCCAAACACCCCTTTCTGAAACCCAGTCAGTGCCGCATCATGGTGAAAGAGCAAGTCATCAGCACATTCTGCCTGGCACCAACCCATTCCGTCAAGGGCACACACAGGTAGGGCTTGCTCCTGGTCATTCCTGGGTTTCCTGAAGCCTTAGGCTATACACACCTGATACCACACTCCTCTTTTCCAACTGCCTTAACAAGTCAGACCATTTCCCTAGTAACAAGCTTCACACTGGTGCTCAAGCAGTGGGGATAGAACAAGAAACCTTGGAAGACAAGTGCTGGACTGATTTTTGAGCTGCTAAATGAGAAAGGGTGAGCAGGAAGTCAAGGTCTCCTTCTCATCTGGTTCATAGTCTCAGTGATCTCGGAGCAAGATCCAGCTCTCTGCACTGCTGGAAACAGCAGCCCTTCAGTGGTCCAAAACACAAACCCTACTGCAAGGTCTATTTTTTACTACAGAACTGAATACACATGATAACTAGAGGATAGATGGGATGCATATATATATATATATATATATATATATATCCACATATTTATATTTAGATAGTATACATATAGATATAAAGAAAACACCTTTATAAATGTAATAGCTAACTAAATTTATCTGTAAAAATAGCCCCATCATTTACACCCCTGTGATAATATGGCAAGTAAGCAGAGCAGGCAACCCTTGGGATCTTTTATGCTAACAAAATGGAAAGTCTGAGTACCTCTGTTCTCCCCAAGCCCCTTAGGAGTGAGCATAACTCACAGATAGTAGAGCTCTCTTTTTTCCCCAAGTCTGAATATTAGCAGAAACCGTCTTTGTCTCTGAAGCAAAACTAGAAGTGTATCCCACTTTATGAAATGTCTTAAATTACCAAACTCATAAATCACAAAATGTTTATCTACATAACAGAGTAGTTCTTTGCAAAAGGATTCAATGCTGAGTAACTTTCAATAACAAATCCCACACAGTACATTTAAAATAACACTCAGTATACAAAAATATTCCATCTACTTACCAAACTCATAAATCACATTACAGAATAATTCTTCAGTTTACAAAAGGTTCCAGTGCTGGGTGTCTTTGAACCGCAAATCTTTTCAGTACATTCAAAATATGATTTAATATACCAAAATCCAGTTTATAACCAAATTTTCAGGGATACAGCTTGTGTACAAAGCAGGGCACGTCTGATTTGGCAGACGGTTGTTTTTCCCAGATGCTCTATCTTCCCAGATCCAAAAGCTAGGGACAATCCGAGGTAACCTCAACTTTGCTGAAGAATAAAAATTCACAGATTTCTTTCAGGAATCTTGACACTGAGCCTGTGGCAGGAGCCAGAGAGGAAGTGCTGGCCCCCCTAGAAAATCAGCTATGGCCTGCAGCCCAGGCCCCTCCACCTACACACAGATAGGCCCTCCCTGCAGGAAAGGGTGGTGACTGGAAAGGCTGGAGTGTGAAGACAAAGTGAGATAACAGGACTTGGGTCAAGATGGAGCAGGCACACAATGTGTGTGTGTGTGTGTGCGCGTGCACACACGCACGTGTGTACGCACGTGACTGCATGGCACTTTTGTATGTGTACGTTGAAGATTAGGGTTTGGTGGGCCTCACTCTTTAGGGCCATATATTTTAATTCAGAGGCCATTCAGGGCATTCAGAACATGTTCCTTCTCTCTGCTGAGTCATTTTCATTTCAGATCCAACAAATATGAAGAGCAATCTTTGGAGTATTTTGTATTCAGCAAACAAATATGCAGAAATGACCTTGGTTTTGGCAAGAGATGGGCCCCCAAACACACACACACATACACACACACACACACACACACAAACAGAGCCGTCCCAAACATTCTCATGTTTTATCTTGATTCCTCAACTTTCCTCTGGGAGTTCCAACCTTGTGCTTCTCCAAATGCAGCCCCTCAGCACTGGGCCAAAGGCCCAATCCTCAGTGTTTGAGCACACAGGACGTGCCCCAGATGACCTGGCGTGACCCACACTCCTGAGAGTCGGCTGGAACAACAAGATCTGCTTCTGCCTTTGTTAGTAGAACATTTTGCTTCTCTCTACCTCCATCTTTTCATCTGCAAAACAAAGACAACTAAAGCTTTTCAAAGAAGTGAAGGGGGAGAGCTCCACATAGCTATCTCATACACTCACTCCCCATCTAGGAAGAGGAAGAGGAAAGGATGCTGAGTAAAACCACTGTCACAGAAGACACCCCACTTCCAGGGGCGGAATGGAGTCACAGAGCACTGATCGTGTAACATCACTCACCTATTTCCTTTTCTGCCCCATGTACACTAGGACGTCAAATCTAATGCCTTCTTGTGATTGTTAGAGATAAATGCAAACTGAAGGCAGAGCATTTCCAAACAGAACGTGATGTGTTAGAAGCTCTCCATCCAGTGTTGCTGGGCCTGCTGAGTTGGTGGGAAAGTCATTCAACATCACTGAGTTGGGCAAGCCCTGGCTCATCATTTGCATCTTTTACTCCCTCCTCTGACTTCCAAACAGCTGAAAATTATTCTGCATGTGGCTGTCTTTCCCAGCCAGCCTTTCTCGTCTTCTTTCCCCATGCCCTCTCTTTTCCAGGCCTTCAACCCCCAAAGCATGTGCAGGTGAGCAGAGGGCTACCTGTCCACATTATGGGCCACAGGAAGGTCAGCACGGGGACTGTGGAGGTGACCAAAGAAACGTGTTAGTTCCCAAGATCATAGAACCACAACAGTGAAAGCTTGAAGGGACAGCTCATCTTTCCCAACCATCTCCAGTTAGAAGCAAGGAAAGTAAGGCAGCCCAAAAAGCAGAGTGACCTCCCCAGGGGCAACAGCTGGTCAGAGGTAGGGCCAGGCCTCCAGTCGTCCAGTCCAGCACGCATCCTCTCATCCCACTGCCTCTCCTGGCCCAACCTTGTGCTGTTCCTTCCTAAAACTCTGAGCCACACGTACCTTCTTAGGTCCTGTCTGTCTCAGATAGCTGTTTTCTTTAAATCAGGGTGAAGTTATTTGAAAAAATCTCTCTGGTGGTTTCACAATGTGACTACAAGTGTTTCGACACTCTCCCACTGAGAGCTAGAGTCTAATTTCCCCCAACTTGAATATGTACTTAACTGACTCTAGCAAAATGAGTGCAGAGAAAGTGATGGATATGAAATGTTAGAAGCTCGGTCCTAGCAGGTGCTACATTTCCACCTGGCTTGCTCTCTCTCAGGACAGTTGTCCTAGAAACCCAGCTGCCATGAGGGAGCCCTGACCACATGGAGAAGCCACGTGTGGAAGTTCTGACAACAGTCTGAGCTGAGGTCCTCACAGACAGCAGTACCAACTTCCACACTGTGAGGGAGGAGGCCGTGGAGGTGATTCCAGCCCCAGCTCCTCTCTGCCTGCAACCACATGACAGACCAGCTGAGCCGTCACCTCGGAAGCATGAGAGATGGCGATATAAGTGACTGTTGTTGTTTTAAGCCACCAGGTTTTGAGGTGATTTATTACATGGCAGGAAATAACTGGAACAACTTTCTTGGGTAAGGCACAGCCTCCCAGGAACTTAAGCACTGGTGTTTGAATGTTACCTAGTTTGCAGTCATCACCAATCTGTCCATCGTCTCAGAGTCTAGAATGAGAACCGAGGCCTGGGTAAGGCACAGCCTCCCAGGAACTTAAGCACTGGTGTTTGAATGTTGCCTAGTTTGCAGTCATCACCAATCTGTCCATCGTCTCAGAGTCTAGAATGAGAACCGAGGCCATATGGTGAGGAGGTCAAGTGAGAAATAACGCAGGTAAGGGTGCATCTCTCTCCGTAATCCCAGAAGTGAGTCTGAAGCCAAACAGGGTTGAAGTGTAAGATGCCTTTCCCTTTAGGGCTCTGTGGTGGATCCAGAAGCAGCACTGGATGCAGTTTGTCCCACTCCCTTTGGCCCCTGGGGCCCTGCACTCAGTGCTGTGCATCCTGCCTCCCTGGTAGCTCCTTCTGAGTGTCCTCATCTGAAGCTACACTTACTAGGTCCTGTGTCCACCTTTCCTCAGCTCTATGCACCCGAACCTTGACACCTCTGTTTCCTCCTCTGTAAAAATGAGGGTAATAATGGCACGTGCCCCGTAGGAATGCTGTTCGGATGAAACGAGTTGACATATAAGCAGTGCTTAGAACAGTGCCTGGCTCATAAACGTTAGTGTGTATTTCTATTTCTATTTTATTTTTACTGTGCCTGGCATTGTGTCCTCAGTAAATTTGCAAGTTAGGGGCAAAAAGCACGTCTTCCCCAGCCATATCCTCAGTTTTGTGTCACTTAACACCTACGTAGGTGCTCAGAGAGTAACTGTAGGTTGATTGACAGGTCACTTAAACAGTAATAGAATAGGCAAGAACAACAACACAAACTCCTTGCCTTTGACCCGCACATTAAACATTGCTGGGTGCATTCTGGGTGATCTGCCTCTGGAGAAAGTGACTTGGGCTTCAGCAGTCATGAAGGACCATGTGCTCAACTATGAACCAGCACAGAGGAGAACTGGGTGGTGACCACATCTGTGGGGACAGCGATATGATCACACTGCTTCATCCCATGTTGTTCTGTCCCTGTGTGTGAGACAGAACACACACCACAACAACCTTCCAATCCAGCCACCCAAAGCCACAAGAGCTAAGAGTTTGTTTTGATTGTGCCATTTCCACCAGGACTGCCTCACTTTTGGGGTCTGTGGCTGTGCCACCTCTTAAGAGCACACGGCTGCATCAGGCTGCTTACCTTCTGCACAGGCCCAATCAGCATGGGTTGAAGCCTTCCTGAGACATGGATAAATTCTCATATCTCTCCTGAACCCAGAAGTGTGGGATGCCAATGAACCCTGCTTCATGACCCTTGCAGCAGGCCCTCCATAGACAGACTTGGACCCACTTTCTCAGACATCAGCCAGGGTCTGAGAATCAAGATTTCCAATCCTCTTCGGGGAGGGTGTGTAGGTGATCAGGAAAAGCCTCTTGGGAGGTCAGAAAATCAAGACCAAAATGAAGAAAGACGGCCATGCCATGATGTGGGAGAGAGTCTTGCAGGCAGTGGACACAGCCAGGGCAAACCTCCTGCAGCATGGACACTCACAGTGTGTGAGGACCAGGGCAGATCAATGTGGCTGAGGCAGAGGCAGGTTGGGGTGCATGTGAGCAGTGAGGTGGGCAGGGAGACAATCATGGAGAGTCTTCTGGGCTGTGGTTGTGAACCTGGGTTTACTCCAGACCAAAGGAACTTCTGGAAAGCAGCCTTATAGAGAGGTTAACAATTCCTTCAGCCTCTTCTGTAGGGCATTCTCAGACACCAGCCAGGGTCTGCCCTTTCAGTAGAGCTATCTAAGGGCCTTTTCCTTAGCATATTCAGGACCCAGGTAATCAGGACTCACCCCGGTGCTTTTGCCACAAAGAGGCAGGAGACTTCTCACCTTCTCTGAGACCATCAGCTGGAGGAGGCAGAGAGGATTTTACCTCTATGACCTACAACCATATTCTGTAGTGATAACTTCAGAAATGTTATGAGTCAGGCACTTCTAAAACAGCCAGATACTAAATAGCCTCTGGGTTGAGGGATATTTTTCAAAAGATCTGGAAAGTATAAGATAAGGGTAAAAGTAGAAAATGGTGCTATTATTAAAATTAAATGGAATGATGCATATAAAGGACTTATAGCACAGCTCCTGAGAGAGAGAGAGTTTAACAGCTCCTGAGAGAGAGAGAGTTTAACAGCTCCTGAGAGAGAGAGAGTTTAACAGCTCCTGAGAGAGAGAGAGTTTATTAACACTGAATTATTAATGGTGGTGTTATGAATAGAATGGTGCATAGTAAGAAGAAATCAGCAGTCAAGGTGGCAATTATATACTAGGTATCTATTGTGAGCTCAGCACAGGCCAAGTCACCTGGGAGCAATACAACAAAGAAAGCATCAGTCTTTTTTCTTCCCAAGAGAAAATTTACATGACTGGCACATGTGAACATTTTGAAAAACAAGCAAGATGGGGGTGAGCAAGTTTACACCAGTCCAAGGCTTCAGGGACGGTACAATAGAGCAGGAGATGTATAAGTGGGCCTGGATAAATAATAGACTTTAGGAAAGACCAAGAAGGAAAAATACAAAACAAGGAATCATGAAAAATTGCAATGTTTCAACATCCTGGCCAATGAAAGAGACAAAAAGGCTCAGGGAGACCTTCAAAGTTGAGTGAGAAAGAGAAAGAGAGATGAATTCAGAACTGACCATCTTCTCCATCTCCGTCCACCAAGCTCCAACAGCTGTAGATCCTGTCAGGGACTTAGAAGGCCTTCTAGCACTCAAAAGCCTTAGCAAAAACAAGCAGAGGAAGGACATAGAGCAGTAGTTCTAAACTTAATCTGCCATTTCCCTCTGACTTTAGGGATAATAGAGCAAAGCAGAAGGTGGGGTGCTACACATCTTTCTAGCACTCAAAAGCCTTAGCAAAAACAAGCAGAGGAAGGACATAGAGCAGTAGTTCTAAACTTAATTTGCCATTTCCCTCTGACTTTAGGGATAATAGAGCAAAGCAGAAGGTGGGGTGCTACACATCTATTGGCTGGGGACATATGGTCACTAAGAGTGAAGATTCACGGGCCATGCTATTTTGGACAAATATGGCTCAGGACTTCCTGCCCCAAATCCCAGAGCCTGAAAGCCTCCTTCAGCAGTTGGGTTAGGACCAAGTGTCTGGGATCCCTTTTCTGGTCCCTACTCCTTCCTGCAAACAAGTCACTCCCTCAGCACCTGCATCTTCTGCAATCCTTGCCAAAACAATAACATCACTGGTCAAGAGAAGTCCAGCCTCTAACCCTTTCCATTTCATGCTTCCTTCACATTGCTGGCTGGACATTCTCTTCTATGTCACTTTAATTGGCAGCCTCTGAGCCAAGCAGTACAGAAAATATAGTTTTATTTAAGGTGATTAAACATCTGCGACATCCATCTTTGATCAGGAAGTTTCCCCTTGAGTTACCAGGCCCGGTGCTTACCCCTGATGTGTAAGTAGCCCCCTTTCTCCATCCTGCCAGACCTGCTCCTGTCCACTTCCTAGCCCAGCTCAAAGATACTGCATTGCCAGAACCGAGTGTGAGAGCAAGCTGCTGGCTTCAGAGGCTCCTGATTTCAGTGTCAGAATGCTCTTGCTTAAGTCGAATCTCCCACCAACTCCACTCCTCCTGCAGAAAGGCTCATGTTTATCGGCTCCTTGGACAAGGGCTTAAGCCTTTTGAGTTGCCCCTTTACCAGATGAATCCATGCTTTCCTCAGGCTCTTGTTCTAAGCTCCTTTCTGACTTGCCCCATCCCACCTTTGGGCTCAGATGATTACTTTGGGGATATAAATATATACAAATGTAGCGTTTGTTAGTGGTGATATCTTTAGGCATGCCCACCTCCCTGACTAGTCTGTGAGCTGGTGAGTGAGGAACCTTGTCATGGTCTTCTTTAGACTCCCAGTGCAGAGCCCAGAGTCTGATGATAATCAGCGAATGTCTTGGGTAAATGAATGGATGGCCTGAGGGGTCTGCAGTGTCCAGGGATGGCTGGTGGCCATCTCACTGCAAAGAGTTGAGAAGATGGAAGACACAAGCTTTTCCTATTAGCCTCTTACCTCCTCGCTGGCGCTTCTTCCAGGCCACTGTAATCTGTCTCCTCTCTTGCCTGACCCATTGCATGTATACCCCCTAACTTAGTAGATAACCATAGAGTGACTTACATTGCTCCCTAATCTTGCTTGTGTATGTGTGTGAAAATCTTGGCTTCTGAACAAGGCTGTAAGCACCTGAAGGGCAAGAATATTTTGCATCTCTCAGGGCTTGTGAGAGTAATAATAAACATTTATGGAGCACTTACCATATACCAGGCAGCATGCTAAGCTTTAAGTGAATTGTCCTCATTTGGTAATGGGCCTCAGAAGAATCCTGAACAAACTTCACCAGTGACAGTAAACCCGCCTCTGGGCCTGAGTTCTAGTCCCAACTCTGCCACGAATCACCCTACATACAGCCTGAGCAGCCGCCCCTTTCCCTGAATGGACTTGCCTCCCTTTTCATTCAAACAAGGGGTTTGGGATGAATGAGAGGGGAGGAGCTCCCAGAACCTGGCACTCTAAATTCTATCATCATCTTCAAACACTGTCCTGGGCTCACCACAACAGAACAGAGCTGCCCCCAATCCAGGAGGGACTCTGCTCCCTGCTCCAGCCCAGGCAGATACTGTAGTACAGTAATGAGAGCTTTGGCTGCTTTAAATATCTCAAAACAAAAACAACAGGCAGCCCAGGTGCATCTTCATTCCCCATCCAGACCACAGAGGAGAGCACCGCCAGACCGAGGCCCCAGTGAAGGCGAGAGAAGCCCACACAGTCCCTTTCAGGAATCCATTGGCTCGTATCTGGGATGAAAATCACCAATGGCAGGCGCCGTGATGAGCCAGTCAGGGGAGAGCCCACAAGGTCACTCTGGGACAGAGAGGCCCTGGCTGTAGCGAGATTGGAGATCTGGGTCCTGGATCCACCAGAGATGAGTTTGTGCCAAGCCAAAGGCTGCAGAAACCATGGCCTCTCACCTCTGGGAAAGCCAGGAGAGTCCAGCCAAAGGTCTCCACAGAAATGAGGCTACAGTCTCCCTCTGGGTCCTGGGAGGCATCTGCAGAGAAGAATGACAAACATTTAACAGAAGAGAAGGAGTGGGTGAGCCTGCAGAAAGGACCGGAGCTGGGTACTTTCTCCTTTAGTGCTTCCCCAAAAGGCAAAGGGCAAGTCTGCAGGGGAACCTGGCAGACCCTACAAGTACTCCTTGAAGCAAGAACTACGCTCTTCAGCTCACCATAGAGAGTCCTTAGAAAACCCACACTCTGCAGAACAGTTCATGACTGTTCAAAGGGCTTACCAGATAGTGCCATAGACTGAATGTTTATGCCCCCAGGAATTCATGTGTTGAAATCCTAGCCTCCAATGTGATGGTGCTGGGAGGTGGGGTCCTTCCGTGTGAGGACACAGCAAGAGGGCATCATCTATAAACCAGGAAGCAAGCCCTCACCAGACACCAAATCTTCTAGTGACACCTTAATCTTGGACTTCAGCTTCCAGAACTGTGAGAAATAAATTTCTGCTGTTTATGAGCTATCTCATTTATGGTATTTTGTCATAGCAGCTCAAATGGACTAAGACAGATAGTTATTTGATGCTGGTATCTGTCAAATCAGGGTGAAGGGCACGTACTCTAAGCAATCCTCTACACAGACAATGAATAAGGCACATGTTCACACACTTGTCCTGCAAACAGGGCTCCTCTCCTGCTTACCACTCCCAGGCTATTTGATTCCACTGCTCCAAGGCATTCCCTGGGAATGCAGCAGGCATTTATCTCAGCACAGGTAGAGGTTGGAGCAGGGAGATGCTCTTTCTATATCATGTCTGCCCTATGCCCTGAACCTCGTAATGTGTGTTACCTTCACCAAAATAGGAAGTTGATAGGAGATTTGCCAGTAATTTTTGTTTGACAACAAAGACACATGGGCCATTTTTTCCTCATCTTTTAGGTTCTTTACAGGATAAGGCTTCTCAGTGACCATGTCAGAGTTTTTAAAAGGGAGACTGATGGTCTAAAAGTCAAATGAAGGATTGAGTTCCTTTTGCCAGGATCCTGCTCAGCGTTAACAGCAGGAATGTGCATAGAGCAACAGAGTCCAATGGTGTATGGTGTCACCAATCCCATAGCGATCCCTGCTGGCTCACAGAGTACAGAACTAGGCTGGGAAAAGCAGAGAGACTCAGGAAAATACCAGGGTTGGGTAGAGGGGGAGAAGCTACTCCAAATCCACTAGATATGAAAACCAGAACCTGGAATACCTGCATAAGAGAAGATTGCCTGACTCAGCACGTTCTTGCTGAGATCAGTTTTGTGAGGATCCTAGCACACCGCCCGGACTGCACTTGAATTTATGTTCCATGAAGGTAGAGATGTTATCTCTCAACCACCACTGAATCCCTAACATCTAACACACTGCCTGCCACAGATCAGGTAATCGGGAAATATTTATTGAGTTAATGTATAGTATGTGTTCAATAAATTTTTGTTCCCTTTTTTACATCCTTAATCTTTTCTGTCTCAGGAACTTAAGCTGATTGTAAGTTTGTGGCCTGTTTGCCACATGCAGCTGGTACTAAATGGACGATACTGCTCTGGAGCACACCTGCTCCTCGTTTACCCCTCCTTCTTCCCTCACACTCACCCCTCTTCCAATGAGAACCACCTAACAGTAGGCTCTTCATACCTCCCCTTCCCTGAACTCCTCCTCGATGCTCTATACTCTCTTGGATTGGAAGTTAATTTTTTCCATATGATGAAGCCTTGTCTCTATTTTTATCTCATTTATATAGTGCCACCTATAGCATCTCATTACAAATCACCGAGATCAGGGATAGGTTACACATCCTTTGTAGGCACAATAGCACCTCGCACAATGCTTTGTGCAATTCTGAACGAACTTCACAAACTCTCTGTTTCAAGCTATGACTTCCCTAGTTGTAGTTTATGTCTCACTACTCAATCTAATCTTTTTTCCTTTAAACATCTTCCCAACTTTCAAGAAGAAAAAATGTTTTAAATAGTTGTTAATTAGCATTTATCGAGAACATAATACATACTAGACAATACGCTAGGTGATAAAGAGGAAAAAATGCACACGCACACACACACACACACACACCCAGTACAGATGATAGGAAATGTCACAGTTTGTCTTTTTCGAGAACATAATACATACTAGACAATACGCTAGGTGATAAAGAGGAAAAAATGCACATGCACACACACACACACACACACCCAGTACAGATGATAGGAAATGTCACAGTTTGTCTTTTTCTCTATTAAAGCCAAGGAAGTTAGCTAGCTGAGTGGTTTAGTGGAAACAGCATCTGACCAGCTGCTCAACTAATGGTGTAACCTTGTTTGAGCCAAATTTTCTCCCTGAGACTCCGTGTGTTAACCTGCAAAACAAAGGGAGGACTGCCAAGGACATACCCTCTCTCACATTCTGTTCCTTCTGGACAATAAGCAGTACCAAAGATCATGTGATTAAATCCTATGGTAGAGAATAGTGATGCTATTTGCTATTGAGAGAAGACTGAGACCCACGTGGCTGAAAGAGTTAGGAGGTAAAACTTAAACTGCACAGAGAAGCAACTACAGTTAAGCCTACATCAGCAGACTGTATACTCAAAGACTGGTAGTGGTAGACATTCAATGACTGGCCTATACTCAGAGTCACAACACATGAATCTAGTGGGGCAGACAATATCCACACAAAACAAAAGCGAACAATATCCCACTGCATTGTTCTTGGTTCTTCTGAGAACACTGCTTCCATGCACTGTAAGTGTAAGATTCTTACATAGTAAGTACGAACAGGAGGAGAAAGTAGAAATACCTAAAGGGTGTCTCTGTTCTCCAGCTTCTGGGAAAAGTTAAAAGCTTTCTAAAGAGAATGGAAGAAGTAATTCAAGAAGGAAGGTGAAGTGACAATAATTGCAAAGAACAAAGATAAGGAATGTGATTCAGCACTTTATGCACAATAATACTGTGTGATGAGGATGCTGGGAAGAAAAATAAGACAAAAGGGAGCGGGGGAAACATCCCAAACTGTACAACTAAGACTCATAAAAAGAATGAAACTCTTCTCAGAAGGGCTGAATTGGACTTTCTGACTAGGAAGCTATTCTTCCAAGATCCAAAGGTTCAAGGAGCTTAATATAGCTCCAGTTGGAAGAGAAAAGTGGTGGCAAGTGACTCCCTACTAAGAAAACAAGAGGATTCATTGAAAGACCTTGGAATGTTTCAGATAGAAAAAAGAGGGCTGCTTTGGGACTTGACGATGGTCTTCAAATATGTGATGCAGTGACCCAATGTAAAGGAATTCAGATCACACAATAGAGCTCCAAAGTCATAACTAAGGAAGTTGCAGAGAGGCATATTTCAACCAAAAATAAGGGGAAACACACTAAATATAGAGCCATCCAAAAATGGGGACCAGACCCACCTCCCACAACCAGGCACCCCACACCAGCACCTCAGGGCCAGCCCGGGGACCCAGGGTATGGAGCCAGGGACCATACCCCCCTCCCACAACCAGACACCCTGTGCCAGCTCCTTGGGACCTGCCCTGGGACCCGGGGTCTAGGGAAGGGGACCGGACCCCCCTCCCACAACCAGGCACACTGCACGAGTGCCTCAGGTCTGCCCATGGACCCGAGGCATGGAGAAGGGGACCAGACTCCCCTCCCACAACCAGACACCCCATGCCAGCACCTCAGGGCCCACCTGGGGACCCAGGGTATGGAGCCTGGGACCAGAGCCCCCCTCCCACAACCAGACACCCCATGCCAGCACCTCAGGGCCCACCTGGGGACCCAGGGTATGGAGCCTGGGACCAGAGCCCCCCTCCCACAACCAAGCACCCCATGCCAGCACCTCAGGGCCTGCCTGGGGATCCAGGGCATGGAGAAGGGGACTGGACCCCCCTCCCACCACCAGGTACACTGTGCCAGTGCCTTAGGACCCACTTGGCGACTCAGGGCATGGAACTGGGGATCACACACTCTGCACAACTAGGCACACTGCTAGCACCACAGAGCAGGCCAAAATCATCTCCTCCATGTGGGTGGCCCACCACAGCCACCACGATAACCATGGCTGCCATGAAGGTGGCTAGATGCCACAACCACCACACAGATGGTCCACCAGCCACTGGAGTGAGTTGACACAAGGAGAGTCACCAGCAGAGATAAAGAAGGAGAATGTCTTTAATCTCAAGGAGATTAAAGAAGGGTAACCTAACACCAGCCTAATACAGAGGTCAGATGAGTACTCATGAGGTGAAAGAAGGTCCATATTGATACTGATAGAGATTTGAAGCCTTACACAATGATAGCTTATGGCCTAGAGTCACATGGTTTGTAGACATATAGACACTCTCACATGCTCATACCACATACACACGCAGACACCAGAGCTGAACACTGTTACCTTCCGTTTTCTGCACGTGTCATCTGGCCCAGATCCTGTGTCAATACTAGTAAGTCAGGCTATCCTCCACTACAGC
>NW_007726845.1:501984-502584 GCF_000696425.1 Galeopterus variegatus
CGTGTCATCTGGCCCAGATCCTGTGTCAATACTAGTAAGTCAGGCTATCCTCCACTACAGCTAAATTGTTTAAAGCAACTTTGAGCTTCAGTCAGAAGTGAGATTTGAAGGAGAATATGGTCAACCTATTTAATACCACTATAAAATCCTAGTTATTCAAGTATTTTAATCTACAAACATACATTAGTAAATTATCTCTGTTTTTTTCAGTTTCTCTTCCCATGTTCTGAGCTCCCCAAATTCTAAATTATTTATCAGGGTCTCAAATGCCACTGAAATATAAACCAATGCTGCCCAATGTTTCTTCTATTTCATTTCAGTACAACATATGTCAAAGACAGAACATGGAAAAGAAAACATTGGTTTAATTACACAGAATATACTTTCCTCTTCTGTCTCTACCAGGAGCTGTGAGCAGTTTGAGGACATGAACTATGTCCTGTTCCCCATAGTGTCCTGTAAGTGTTTAATGACTCTGAATAATACCTCATAGCTGCATCTTCTCAGTAATATCTCCTCCTATGGCTTACAACCCCAAATCCCAGTATTAGAGTCCTGGAGTCCCATTGCTTCTAAAATTTTGGTTAGAATGTACAATTT
>NW_007726845.1:502888-504654 GCF_000696425.1 Galeopterus variegatus
TCCCAGTATTAGAGTCCTGGAGTCCCATTGCTTCTAAAATTTTGGTTAGAATGTACAATTTAACATGTTTAGTAAAAGAATGATGCTACCCCAGCATGCTCATGCTCCTATACAAATACTTCCTCTTGTGTAGAGGTTTGTATGTATACCAGGGTCCCAAGGCTGAAATCACGTGATAATTCTGAAAGTTCAGCACTATCCATACTATCCCGGAGTCCTAGAGTCTCAGACTGCTTGGACACAAAGTACTTTCCCTGGGTGTGAATCTTTAATATGACACAGAAATGAGTTGTATGATGTCTTTGACCTAGCTCCCTGCAAAGGGATGTGGTATACGAAACAGAGTGTCTAGGTCATAGCCATGGAATCTACAATAGCCCAATAGGCAGAGCACTCTCACAAGGTCCTGGGCCTAGGTGTGGGACCTAAGGCTAATAGAAAGGAGCATATTTACCCAAAGTGGCTGAAGACAGGGCTGCCGGCAGAAGGTAGGATATTATTGCTGAACATTAACTGAGGGGTGGGCTAAGGCTGAATACAGGAAAGCAAATCATATGACTAGAATCCTGCAATATTGGAAACAAGAAACTTGGTGAGAAATCAGCTCAGGGCAAAGTCATGGTCACTGAAATGTGTTAGACACCCACTGCTGTGTGGTCCATTGAAGTTTAAAGATGCTGTCTCATGAGTAACCACATTTGTTTGAAAATAGAGTTGCAGATGCTTATGATTATACTTAAGGCATGTGAGGGATACCATCTTACTAACTAATTGAGCCACATGCCAACTGATATAATAGGACAAGGTGAGAATAGAAGCTAGTTGGGAGGAAAAGATCTTTCTGAGTGCTATCTAAACTATTTATTTGCAAATCCAAAAATCTTGGCATTTATGTCTAAAAATTTTACTATAGAACTTTGGCTCTAATTCTTATATTTGTGTGTTTTGAAAGTAAAACTGGGTTTTCACTTGAATAAAATGATGGCATTGTAGAAATAATGAGTGATTGCTATAGAAAAGAAATTAAAATGAATTTAAAAGAAGTTTAATTCATTGAAGAAACTGTATATTTTGCATTTTCTTTCCCCTTCTATGAATGGATCAAACGAGTAGCAGAGAATGGCATTACAGTATCCAACCACCTGCTAGACAGTTTGTAGGAAGCATATCACATAATGACATTTAGCTTCAAACTGCTCTCCAACAACACTCCATATTCTTCAAAATGAAAATAAGCAATCCTGGGCCGGCCTGGTGGCACACTGGAGAGTGCACCGCTTGGGAGCGCGGCGGCACTTCTGCCGAGGTTTCGAATCCCATGTGGAGACCAGTTCCCGCTCACTGGCTGAGCGCGGTGCAGGCGCAACACCGAGGGTTGCGATCCCATTACCGGTCAGTAAAAAAAGACAAAAAGGAAAAAAAAAAAAAAAAGAAGAAAGAAAATAAGCAATCCTAAAGCAGAATAACTACTAGAGTCAGTTTTGCATAGAAATCTGGGTTTGCAGTGCAAGATAGGGTAAATGATATTCCTTAAACAAGTGATACTGGGGAGTAGGAGAAGTGTCCGGAGACAATGCAGAATTAGAAAAACAAGATATAAATGAATGCAAGTGGAACCAACATAGATCCTATAAAGGCAATCATTAAATCATTATGGCTTAGCAAGGCCAGTGTTTAGAATTGTCATGCTAATGAGATAAGTTTTGATTCAATTCAGCAAACAGTTTCTGAGAAGGCATTGAGAAATCCAAATGTCTCTTATCAGT
>NW_007726845.1:505326-507416 GCF_000696425.1 Galeopterus variegatus
CTAATGAGATAAGTTTTGATTCAATTCAGCAAACAGTTTCTGAGAAGGCATTGAGAAATCCAAATGTCTCTTATCAGTTCTCAAAATCTCCTTGCCCTCTCCCACATTCACAGGCACAAGGAGCACTGGCATAAGTCAGCAGTCTACGCTAGCCTGCTCCTGCATATCCTGCCGGGGAAGGCTCCTGTTGCAGATGATCCTGGTTAAATAAGGATCTGGGGCGTCCCAGAGAATATCCTTATGGTAAAGAAAACCCCCAAAGAATTACAGACTAAAAATCTCCTTGCTCTACAAGTAAAACAGAGAATTTTAGGCTTTGGAAAGCATACTGATTTCCCCTTTTTCCACAAAGACCCCTAGGGCAGGCCTTTAGGAATAAAGCACATTAGTAAGACCTCTAAAGCTAGCAATGGGAATCCTCTGAATAGCCCCTCAGACTCCTGCACAGTTCAAAAGGAGAACTTAAGTTGCAAGGTTCCTACAAGCCTCCCAGAGGTCAGCTTCTGCTGGTGGAAACATTCCTAACATGACCTTTCCCCAGCCCTGAAGATGCTTGAGCCATGACCATTACACACAGCAAGGACCAGGATAGAGGCAGACAGAGGATAGCCCAACCCTAATCATAGGGCTGGATCTCAATTCAGCTTGAGATGGAAAATATTCCTCCTTTTCCCCTGAAAAATAATCACCAGGCACATCCAGAAGTGAAAATAAAGAGGAAGGAAGGTTAAATTAAAGATATTCTCTGTACCAAGCAGACCGAGAAACTGCAGTGAGATTAGGCACCTTTAATGAGCACAGACCCTGCCTCCCCTGAGGCTTTGAACAACCTCAGATGTGCACACAGCAAGGGGATAACCCACTCTAGAAAGGAGAGCATTTACCTGGACACCTGAGAACTGAATCCCTCGGCTGCTCTGCATGGACACAGTATCCCACAGAGCTCTGCCATTTGTCTGATCTTTCTCCCTTCTCAACTATCCCACCTTCTCAGTTTTCCCCTCAGACAGTTGTCCCAGTTTTCAGTTTCATTCGGCAAAGTGTTCTAAGAAGACAGGTCTGATACAGACAGATAAGTAGATAAATTTCAAACATTAGTGACCAACAAATTAACAGATTCTATTCTCAGTCTCATAGAGGGCTCATTTAATGGGCAGTTGCCATCTCTATTATCAACAACTATAGATTCTCAGGGTTAGAAAGGGCTAACCCTAGCCCAGTTAGCCCTGCAATCACTCCTTCAACAACCATAACAAGCATTATAGCTCAGCGATTAAGCTACAGGCTTTGGCACCTGAGTTCCTGGCCTTAAATCTCAACTCTGACTTTCATTAGCTGTGTAATTTTAAGCAAGTTATTTAACATTCATACCTCAGTTTACTCATCTAAAATCAGGATGCCAACAGCAGTACTCCTCAAGAGGACAAGCATAAGGAGTAAACGAGTTTATATTTAAAACAGTGCTTGGCATCAAGTGTTAGCTACTATTATTACAACTGGAGCTGTTTAAACAAGTGGAGCTAGTCTCATTTCACAGTAAATATATTTTGACTATCCCTAGTACATGGCTAGGGCACATACATATTAAATAATCCTGACATTACAAAATCTTGGCAGCAAAAACAAACATACCAAAAACAAACAAAAAGTCCCACCTCCTTTGCTCTAATAAGAAGCAGTCCAGGTTAGCATGCAAAGTTGTCAGGTTCAGTCTCTTACTGGAACATATTTCTCCAAGTATGTCTAATCCCACATTTGTCATACACTTGTTGGGATACTTCAATGTTCAGCAAATGATTACGTGAGACTCAAACTCTGCAGTTTAAATTTTTTCTTGCCAGAGTGTTCTTATGACCTGGATTTTATGACCTATCCAGGAGATGACTTCGGCTCCAATAGTTGGGCTGCTCTGTGCACTCCTAGTGGGGACAGTCCTTGGTTCTTTATAAAAACTAACTCCACCTCATCTAAGAAAACACACACTTTAACCAGTAATCCTTATCCATGAATTCTATGAAATTCAGCAGACAAATTAACAGAGAAAGAGTTGCTTCTAAATGTATCATTACCTTTCTACTGAGCTCTCCCCC
>NW_007726845.1:507694-542350 GCF_000696425.1 Galeopterus variegatus
AAAACTAACTCCACCTCATCTAAGAAAACACACACTTTAACCAGTAATCCTTATCCATGAATTCTATGAAATTCAGCAGACAAATTAACAGAGAAAGAGTTGCTTCTAAATGTATCATTACCTTTCTACTGAGCTCTCCCCCATACGATTATGACCGGACTCAGGATGCATATGTCCCCACCAATCCCACCACTCACTCAGAATATTGGGGGATTCAGCTAAAGGCACTGTGGAGGCACAAGAAGAGGGCTGTCAGGCTGGACCTCTTGCACAGTGGAAATCTCAGCGGAGAAGTAGAGATTCTGGGCAGCTAAATACAAGTACCCACGCCCAGTAATTGGGAAGTAAATCTTGCAGCCTCAAACAGAGAATTAGCACAGCCAGACAGGGGCTTTCTGTCACGGAGGGAACTAATGGCTGCGTAGAGAGCATGGACAAGGAAGAAGACTGTGAGGCACACGGCTGCCTCCGATTTCAGCAGAAGAGTTGGGCCAGCAGCAAGGGTGTGGGTGGGAAGAGGGAGGAAAGGGGCCTCTCTTACTAAGGCAGTGGTTTGGGCCCCAACCAGGAGGGTGTAGCTGTCAGTTTCACTTTGGGCTGGGGATTGGTGAGGTGCTTGTCCAGCAATCGCCTCCACCAAATGTGCATCCAATCGGTGTCATTTTTCAAACCCTAACCCAGCTTTGGCCAAGGACGCAGCAATTAAAGCAAGAGGCTCAGGCTCAAACAGGCAGGATCCCGGAGCTCTGTGGCAGTCTCAGCCCTGGAGCTCATGAAATATGACACCAGAGAGGGAAACTGAAGGAAAAGAGTCACAGCCAAACAAACACACCCTCAGCCAGAGCACTGAGCCCAGGGGCCTGAGAGGGGCTGCTTCCTCAGGGATGGATGGCTAGCCACTCCCCTCTCTTCCTCTCCAGTGTCACAATTTCCCCAGAGAGGAGAGACCCTTTTTGCTCAGAGTATCCTCACCTGCCACACCCACAATTTAGAGAGCTTCTTTTATGAACCCTCGCTTGTTGAAGCTTGTTTTAGAGTTGTTTGGTGAGAAAGATGTTGTTTTAGTGTCTTCTGTAGGTCAGATGATCTGTTGAACCCATGAAATTTACCATGACTTGTTTCCTACCCAGTATTGGAGCATAATGTGTAGATTATGTCATGGATGGTTCAGAGCAATAGATAACCTAAAGCAAGATGCATTTAGCTATAGAATTAGTTAATTGATTTATTTTCCAATATGGGAGGCAGTAGGACCTAGTAATTAGAAACCTTGGACATTTCAAGTCAGAGGGACAGGGTTTGTAGCTCAGCTGTACTACTAACCTGCTGTGCAAACTGGGCAAATCACTCAGCTTCTCTGAGCCTTAATTTTCTCACCTGTAAAATGGGGATAATAGTATTGATCCCTTATGACTGTTATAGAATTAAATAAGATCATCTATTTAAAGCAGTTATCTTAGTGCCTGGCATAGAGCAAGTGCTCAATAAATGGTAACTATGAGTGTGTCTGATGCTCGAACATTTGTAATTCTCCAAATCATCCTGTTAAATTATTTTTTAAAAGTCAATTGGAGAGACTTTGACACGGCATTCCATATTTCCATTTTTAAGTCCCTGCACTCCATATTCCCATTTTTAAGTAGAGGATCAGAAGCACCATTTCTCACATTGGTACAAAGCATCAGAATAGGAAGAGCTGCTTTCTTTTTCTTTCTTGTTTCCCTCAGTCTCTCATCATGTTAAAGCCTTTTATTTCTATATAAAACGGCTATGACAAATTGGAAAGAATGTCCACCTTGCATGCCAAAAACTTTAATAAAGTTTAACTTTGAATTTTTTTTCTAGAAATTAAGTCTGTTATAGAAATAAGTCACAATACTGATGCTACTCTGCAGCCAGAGCAGAACATTTGAATCTCTACATTTGAATTTTTTCACAGATCCATTCAAAGTTCTCTAAACTGAAATTTTATGTGATTGAGTGAAGTAGTGTAATATTAAAACTTGAAAGACAATATTTATGTTTGAGAAATTATGGTACACAAAACTAAACCCAAAGCTGATCTGGCTTTTGTGAGCTTTGTTTGACTGTGTCTGAAAAATATTGTTTTGACTGTAACATATTTCTATCAGTTCCTAATAAAAATACCTCTAGACTCTAGTCATGTTATAAAAATCTAGCTCAACATGCATCATTTGTTTAATATTTATTGAGCAATTTCTAAATGTCAGGAACTATGCTCAGTACTGAGGATACAATACAGTTACCTCCCACTGTGTCTTAGAGTGTAGTGGCAGCGTCAGAAAAATAAAGTCAGGTACAGAGTAAAGTGAAAGGGCAGTGACAGAAAAAACACAGGGTGCTATTAGAACCCTCTGGAAGAACACCTGGCCAAGGCTTACAGGGCAGGAGAAGCTTCCCAGACTGAACAGCATCTAAGCTGAGATCTGAGGGGTGTGCAAAATGTGAAACGAGCAAGCGGGGAAAGAATGCTGCAAGCGGAAACACCCTCAGGTAGAAAGGCCTGGAAACGAGGGGAACTTTCCTCAGAGGGAATCTAGGGAAACTGAATCGTTTTGCTGTGACTTGAGCATGGAGTGTAGGCTCAAACCGCAAGAAATGAGAGAGATATTGATATTTATCTCTGTACCCCACAGAGATGTACAACCTATGTTACAATAAAAATAAATAAAAAACAAAAACAAAAAGAAAGAAATGAGAGCAGAGAGAAGAGCAGAGGTCTTGTAGGGCATTTACTCTGAGCACAAAAAGGGAGCCACTGGAGGGCTTTGGCAGAGGAAGGGCGTGATCAGATGAGTCACTTGAAATCAGAGGAGAAAAAATGGGAAAGGGGAAGGCAGAGTTAAGACACTGTTGCCCGAATAGGCAACAGTGGTGGGGATGGAGAAAAAGTGGACAAATTAAAAAAGATTTAGGTACAAAATCAAGTGGATCATGATTTGCTTTGAATATAAGGGTGAAGAGGAGAGGGGGAAGCCAAGAATGAGGCCTGGGTCTCTTGCTTCAGAGGCCGGGCATGCCACCGTGGGGCCTTCCCTGCCTGTTCTCTTGCCTGGAATCCCTTCCCCTGCAGGCCTCCAAGCTTCCTGCCCACACGCTGCCTTCCCAGAGGCCTTCCTCAGCCACCCTATATGGCGTAATGCCTAATCCGGGGCCCAAACCCTCACCCCGTCTCCATTATTCTCTATCCTCCTACCCCCTAATATAACTTCAGGGCATTTATCACCCCTTGACATTTTATGGATTTGTTGGTTCAATCATCTTCCTACCCCACGAGAGTGTCAGCTCCATGAGAGCAGCAATTCTTCCATGCAAATCATACATGTATAGATGTATAGCTCGATGAACTATAATTAAATGAATACACACACATATCACCACTGGACAAGAAACACAACATCCTCAGCAGCTCAGAAGCCCCCAGCATGACCCTCCCAATTACTACCCCCCTGCTCCTTACCAAAGGTAACCACTTAGCTGACTTCTCACCTCACAAATAGTTTTGCCTGTTTTTGAACTTTATATAAATATAACAATTCCATTTGTATTCTTTTGTATCTGGCCCCTTTCACTCAAAATTAAGTTTGTGAGATTTATCCATGCTGTTAAACGGAGTGACACTTCATGCCTTTCATAGCTGTGTAGGATTCCACTTTATGAATAGTCTGTAGTGCATTTTCTTCTATTGATAATCATCGGTGTATTTCCAGTTTGGAGCCATTACTAATGATGTCATATGAACACTCCAGTACATGCCTTTAGTTAAACATATGCATGCTCGTTTGTTAGGTATATATCTAGGAGGGTTGCTGCCAAATCAGAGAGTACGCATATGTTCAACTTTAATAAATATTGCCAGAAAGTTTGCAAAGGGGCTGTACCAATTTTGCCTTGCACCTTCAGTGTATATTATTTTGCATTGCTCCAAATCTTCAACAATACTTGGCAGTGCAAGTTTAACTTTAGCCATTTGGTGGGTGTGTGGTGGTATCTCATTTCCCTAATGACTGCAGAGAAGATGTAGTGAAGGTAAGCATCTTTTTATATATATCATTTGGATAGCCACTCCTGTGAAGTTCCTGTTCATGTCTCTTGCCCCCCCTTCTCTCTTTTTCTTATCCATTTGTGAGGGTTCTTTATATGTTCTGAGTACAAGCCCTTTATTGGTTATAAGTGCTGCAAACATTTTCTGACTCCGTTGTCTGCTTTTCCCTTTCTTAACAGTGACTTCTGATGAACACAAATTCTTACCTTTGATGTAATCCACATTAACAACCCTTCCCTTCATGGTGGCACCTCCTGTGACTTGGACCTGTTGCAGGGAGTGCTCATAAAGGGGGATGAGCACAGCAAGGAAATGCAGGTGAGGGGAAAGCACTTTCCAGATGGGGTGAATGGTATGGGCCAAGGCAAGGACGCATTCCCAAGACTGAGAAAACACCGGGCTAGACTGGCTAGAGTGGAAAGTTTGTGTAGTAAATGTGGGGGGAAAGCTGGGTGAGGTGAGGCTAGACCATGACAGACCTTAAAGCCAGGCCAAGGCATTTCCTTTGACCTGAAGGCCATGAGGATACTCTGAAGGTCCCTGTCTCCACCCAGCTACAGGCCCTCCTTTCCCTGCAGCCTACAATGTGGATTTACCCACCCCAGAATTGAATCACCTTCCCTTGTGATACCTTTCTACTTTGAACATACTTCTGTCTCTGCCCTTATCACACTGCATTGCAACTTACGTATGTTCCAGTCTAAACGGACAGCTTTGAAAGCAGACATTGGGAGTCGAGTGCAGGACCAACTTGTACAGGCTCATGATAGCTGATTATTAAATTCTCAGGAATTCTCAGAGCCCATTGACATCATGTTAGTAGCTTGAAATCAGCCACAGTAAGAGTATTTACACAATGGAAATTGGCAAAAGCTACAAAACAGGGCTTACCACCTCCCTCACAAATGTTAAATGTTTACCAGCCCATTGCTAGACACTGGTCTTGTTCATCTCTATATGGCTGTCACTGAACATAGTGTCTGCACAATGTTTGTTAAACTGCATTTTTTTTACAGTACCTATCCCTCCTTTAGGACTCCAAGTAAATAAATTCTTCTAATAATAACTGTGAGAATCCTGGTCTCTGCTCCTTCAGTACACTCAGCAAGTATGTCACCTTCCTTTATTACACACAGTAAAGCCACCACTGAGAGTTTACAAGTGAAGCAATTAGGGAACACCACAGGGAAATTCACAGTCAAGTGCAAGGCAGTGTGTTGGAAAAGCCATCCTTCCAGTCTGTAGTCCTCAGGGGATATTTATAAGCCAGTTGGTGCTCCTAAGAGGTCTGTGAAGCATCCTTTCCCATGAAACTCTGAGTAAAAACAGCCCAGGCATTTCCAGAACCAAAAGCTCATCTAATTCACCAGGCCACTGAATGAGGCGCCTATGGGCCACTGTGTCAGACACATGGGCATGTCCCTTGGTATTTCCTCCAAAAACAGGATGGGGAAATGTCAGACAGTGAGAGAGCCCATGACTCACAACAACAATGCCCTGTGGGAGAAAGGGGTTTTCTGTAGGAGTGAGTAAAGTTTTATGTGCCACACAAACCTAAGAGCCAAAACTTAGTGAAAGAATGAATATAAATTAGACACAACCCCAGCACTTCAAAGCACTTAAAAAAATTTAACTGTAGATCCCTTTGTTGTTAGAACAAGAATACCATCCCAATGATTTTAACCAGAAGAATGCCCAGGGTTGGGAGGCCAATGTTTGAGAATCTCCTCAGGAATAGAGAGGAGGGTCTGTGTGATTCAAGCAAAAATTACACAGTATTATAGTTGCTTTAATTTATTTTTAGTTATGGTAATTTATGTACTTGGAAATTTCAAAGAACATTAGGAAAGGCATAACTTTTTATGTTTACAAAAAGAGACATGGGTTTTCAAAAACATGGGAAATATTCTTATGTTCCAATTCTCATCTTGTACAGAGGAGGAAACTGAAAATTCAACTGTAAACTCTCCAAAAACATGGACCACCTCTATCTTATTCACCAGTATGCACCCAGCAGTAACAATGCCTAGTACATAGTAGGTGTGCTAGGAATAGCTGTTGAATGAATGAATGAATGAATGAATGAATGAATGAATGAGAAGCAGAGAGGAGATGTGAGTTGGCTAGTGTTACACATGCTAACATTTTGGCAGAGCTGGCATGAGTGTTCTAACCCCAAACCCAGTGATCTTTCCACCCCAGACTGGCAGTTAGTTCAGAACATGGACTCTGGAGTCAGACTGCATGGGTTCCTACACCAGCCCTGCCACTTACTAGCAATATGACTATTAGTAAGTTATGTAACGTCCCTGAGCCTCAATGTTCTCTTCCATAAAATGGGGAAAATCATAGTTTGGTTCCCAGAAAGCAGTTATGAGCACAAAGTGAGGAAACACATATCAAGTATTGAGAAAGTGCCCAGCTCACAGCATGTGCTCAATCACAATGGCCACTGTTATTAGACCACAAGTGATAAGATGGGACTAAATGAACTTAGTTCCTAACAGATCAGCATTTTATCTTCTGCGATCTTGGGAAGCCCTTTGAAAAATAAACCTGAGACAAAACTTTGAAGCATTATTTATAAATGGTATTTTACATTTTTCATCAACTTAAAGTAGACCTAAACACTATATAAAATTTAAATAAATAAGACCACCAAGATGGTCTTTGAGAGAAGGTCATATGTCACTTATCACTTTATCCCCCACAGAATCTGGCAGGGGACAGGTGAGACAGCCTGGCAGTAAGGAAGACAGGTGTTAGAACGTAACTGCTAGGTTTAAGTCCTAATTCCTCAATTTGTCTACTGTATCGCCTGGGGCAAGTTATTTCCCCTCCTTGTGTTTATACTTCTTGACTTACCAGGTAGGGTTCTGGTGAAGACTAAACAGTGCCTGGCACTTTGCTGGAAATACAAATATTAGCCATCACCACACATAACAGACATTCACGTGAATTAATGTGAGTTTCCATAAATTCAGCTCCAGGATGGAGAGTGCTGTCTTGCCACTGGCTGTCCTTACAGACCATGTTGCAACTGGCACCAAAGCCACCATCCAAATCCACAGTGCAGCCCTGACATTAGCCTGAAAATTTGCACAAATAACATACAAAGCCAACACTGATTACTGGAACAAAGTCCCTGATCAACCAGCCTGAATTAAGGAACCTGAGTCACACAATAAACATGTGGGCAATTTTCTGCCAGAACATTGTGAGGAGATCCAGGGGCCCAAGTCTTCACCACCAATGGAAACAAAGCACCAAGGTACCAACCCATTGACAAGAGTCTGGGGAGGGTCAGCAGCACAACCAGAACCAGCCACACTACAACTGGTACAGAGGGACCACTGGGAGCTCAGCACTCTCAGGTTACCCTCTACCCCTTGGTACTTTCCTGGGCCTTCTCAAGCCAGCATTCTGGCAGAAGCACAGCTCCGTGCAACCTCGGACAGCTTTTGGACTATCACGTCTTCTGATGCACCCCAGACACCCTCTTTTTGTGAGTCACAGCAGGGTCTTTCTTACAGACAAATTTATAACCCACACGAAGACTAGATTTTTAGTAGAGTTAGTATATACATGTTCTTCAACCAACAGAGTTTGAAATCAATGAACTGGTAGATTTTACAGAGCCAGTGTAGTGTTCTGATGAAGAGCTTCGACTACAGCAAGGTGCTGCCTGAATTCAAATCTTGGCCGAACCACATAAATACTTCAGGCGAAATACTTAACCTCTCCATGCCTCAGTTGCCTTATCAGTAAAATAAAACAATTATATCTACTGCACATGGCTTCCATGAGATTAAATGAGCTAACATGTGTAAAACACTTAGAAAAGACCCAGAAAATAGTAAGCTCTCTACACAGGCTAGCTGTGGTTAGCAAACCACTTACACTGGGTGGTAAAGGTATGTGTGCTAATGAAGAGAAAGGAGACAGAGAGAAGTCTTATGTTGAACAGAGTGAAAGGCTATGTTCATTTGTGTGTGCTGGTGCTTGGACTGGAGAAACATGTGAGTCTAACTTGTCTCATTCATAGTGCATGCTCACATATTTCAGCTGGTAAAAGTCTCTTAAAACACATCCAAAGCAAAGGCTCTTTAAATTACCCCATCCCTTCACTTGCATAACACTGAAGTTGCCGAACCAATCTAATTCAAAGTTTCCAAAACGATCACCTTAGGACTGAGTCAGTCTGGAAACTTTTAGTAGACTGGGTTGCAATTTCAAAAAGCTGCAAGCAAAAACACCAGATGCTCACCTACATCATGTCTTGCTTCTCTGATTGCACCAACATATACAAGGGCATCCACAAGAGTGATCTGCCCCTTACCCCATTAATGCTTGGTATGTGTAGCCTAAATATTCATTATTCATTGTGGGATCAGGTATGTAACTGCATTAGGGCCAGAATGGATGATGTCAAAGTCTTAGAATGCAGCCCCCGCCCCCATTCCATCCCCCATCTGGCTCAGGCAGCATCCCTCCAGTTCATTTCAAGCATCTCCTCCATTCCCACAATAAATCTCAGTTAGAAGAAAACACAGGTCAAAGTGTCATTACAGTATCAGTCAGTTACAAACAAAACTGGGACTAGAACAACAACAACAAAAAACTCAAGACAAACATTCCTAATCTGTCATAGTCACTTCTGGAAATAATAAGCAAGCTGTCATCATTGCTAAGGAGAGTCTGCATAATTAGCATGGAATTTACAGAGGCCGGGGAAGGCAAGCCAAGCAGCGGTGCCATTTCATGGCCATAGTGGCCACACATATTCCTGGGCTTAAGGCAAGACCACTGGGCACACAGGAAAGAGCAAACCACTTTTCAGAATCCCTGGTCTGGGTAAGGCCTTGTCTCCTCTTCCTTATGCCACATCCAGGGCACCTCTGAGGGGTATCAAAGAGGTACAACTCAGCCTCATAGGAACATAGCAAGACCACTTTACCAGACAGGAAATGAAGACAGTGCTGGGCAGAGGAGAGGCCAGTGCAGCCCAAAGTCTGGCAGCCTCCTCGCCTTCTCCTTGCCCTGGATATTCCCACTTTCTCCCTTGCCAGGAGCCCACCTGTTTTGTGCCCCTAACCAAAACCTTCATCTCATGCAAATAACTTTAACAAAAGAAAAGGAAACTTAACATGGTCAAGTTTGCTACACTCTCAGCAACGAAGGAAGCTAAAATCAATTTAATCCAACAAATTTCTATCAACAACAACAAGAATGATAAATGTGTATTGAGGACTTATATGAAGCTCTAGATGCTCTTCTTGATCTGTAGGGAAACAAGACAAATAGGATACTGTCCCTCTTCTTTAGTTATCCTTTGCCTAGGTGGACCCTACCTTATCTGGATATGAGTCCCAGTTCTGCCACTTAATAGTCATGTGGCCTTGGGCAAATCACTTAGCCTCTCTCTGCTTCAGTTTCCTTATCTATAAAATGGGGATAATGAAAAAGCCTTCTCTGTAGTATTGCTGCAAGGTTTAGATACGTCAAAGGGCTTAGAAAAGTGGTTGCTACAGAAAAAGTGCTAAATAAATACTAGCTATTAGTAAGCGTCCATGGTATTTATGTCAATAAAACATTTTCTTCACCTATGGAGGATCCTGTCTCTTAGAATATTAGAGCTGGAAAGGACCTCAGAGATCACTCAGTTCAGCCTCCTCTGTATCTTGATAACAGAAGCCCTGAGATTAGACCCAGGCCCTCAACCAAGGTCTCCAGTCTGCCTCTCAGTCTAATAAGCTAGTTTGTAAATTACTCTGCTGACTCTCCTTAAAAAATGTTTGTATTTCAGTGACACAAATAAAAAAATGAATAACGGTAGAAGTATGTAGCATTAGAACTATGAAAAGATACACGGAGACAGTATTTTAATGCAGTGGGCCCCCCACTGACCCACTCCTTTCAAATGTTACAGGACAGAAAACAGGTATTTCTGCTCCATTATGTTCTTTTTTGTTTTCCCATAGCTCTAAGAAATCTATTTACATCATCTTTATATATATATATATATAATAATGAGAGGAATTTAATTATGAAGTGTTATGATCATGTTTTGCAATAATAAATTGCTAAATGTCCTGATTTGATCATCGCATATTGTATACAAATACTGATAGTTAACTCTATACCTCACAAATATGTATAATCAATTATTGTACATATTAATTACATTTTGTAATTTATCAAAATGTAATCCATTATGTTCTAAATGTATTTCATGCATAAAAGTTTAACATGAATGATCTCTCCAAATCCTCACGGTAATCCTATGAGATAGGTATTACATTTATTCCAATTATACTGAAGAGCAAACCAAGGCACAAAGTAGTTAAGTAACACGTCTAAGATCACAGTTAACAAAAGGTAAAATTGCAATTTAAGCCCAGGCAGTCTCTCACCAGAATTCACACTTGTAACCACTCTGCTGCCCTGCCTTACTAGCTTCAGAAGGAGAAGTTTTTGTGGCCCAGTTCAAGTTTGGGTATTAGCTACATCTATAGATTTCAACTTTTCTTGTTTGTTTTTAATTGTAGGTATTTATAGTAGTAATCACATAAGGTGGCATTGCTGCTAAGGGTGCTCTGTGTGTGCATGTGTGTGTGTGTGTGTTCTGTGTTCCACATATGTGGTTTTCAAAGTTCCCAGACCAAAAACTGTATATCCACATGCAGAAGATTAAAACTAGACCCCTATCTCTCACCATACACAAAAATCAACTCAAAAACAGGAAACAACTAGAAGAAAACATAGGGGAAATACTACACAAAGTGGGAATGGGCAGTGCTTTTTGAGTGAAACTACAAAGGCACAGGCAACTTACGCAAAAATAAGTAAATGGGACTTCATCAAACTAAAAAGCTTCTGCACAGCAAGGGACATTATCAACAAAGCAGAGAGGGAACATTCAGAATGGAAGAAATTGTTTGCAGATTACACATCAGACAGGGCTAATACCCAGAATATATAAAGAACTGAAACAACTTAACAGTAGAGAAAACAAATAACTCGATTTAAAAATGGGCAAAGGACCTGAACAGGTATTTCTCAAAAGAAGACATACAAATAGCAAAAAGCACATGAAAAAATGTCAAAACCACTAATCATCAGAGAAATGTAAATTAAAACCACTATGAGGTATCATCTCACTCCAGTTAGAATGGCTACTAGCAAGAAGACAGAAAATAATAAATGCTGACAAGGATGTGGAGAAAAGGGAACTCTCCTACATTGTTGGTAGGAATGTAAATTGGTACAACCATTGTGGAAAACTGTATGGAGATTCCTCAGAGAACTAAAAATAGATCTACCTTACAACCCAGCTATCCCACTACTGGGCATACATCCGAAGGAAGTGAAATCATTCTGCACTCCCATGTTCATCACAACATTATTCAAAATAGCCAAGAGATGGAATCAACCTAAATGTTCATGAATGGATGAATGGATTAAAAAATATGTGGTATATATATGTAATGGAATACTATTTAGCTGTTTTAAAAAATGATATTCTATCATTTGCAGCAACATGGATGGAAACAGAAACCATCATGTTAAGTGAAGTAAGTCAGGCACAGAAAGAAAAAATACCACATAATATCACTCATATGTGAAATCTTAAAAAATAATAAGTGGTTCTCATAGAAGCAAAGTAGAATAATGGTTACCAGACGCCAAGGGCTGGGGGTGGTGGGTGGAGGAGGAAAAGTGGTGGACTAATGGGTACAAAACTATACTATCTCCCCTAAGTGAATCATTGTGCATTACATGCATGCATTGAAACAACACACTGTACCCCACAAATACGTACAAATAATTAAAAAAAAAAAAAAAAAAAGCTCCCAAGACCCAAACACAACATTAATTTATACATAATCCTCTTTGGGTGGTTGATTGTTGGTTGGTTTGTATCGTTTCAAGATCTTTCTGCCCACACAAGCAGAAGTATTCTACTAGGAAACAGAGCATCTATCTTTGAACCTCCCTTAAATTGCTATAAAATCTCTTGTTCACAGACATTCTCAGAAGTTCACATAGCCAAACCCTGATCTGGGGGCTTCGAAAACAGTAAAAACAGCTCCACAAAAATGAGTCTCATTCCTCCTGCTCCTTAAGAAGTCCAAATAAAGCATTGGTGGTGTTAGTCGGGAACAAAGAAACCAATTAACATATTATATTAAAGTTCTTGGCATTTGATTTCAGGTGTACAGAGTCAACTTCACATGGCAATAACGTGTATATTATTAACATCCATCAATGTAGTAGTTCTTTTGGTTTGTAGAATATTTTACACTTTAAAAAGAAAGATAGTTTTGCCTTGTTTTGTGTTTTCCCAAGATGGCTGTCTAGTGAGGTCTGGCACTACTCCCCTCAACAAAAAGAAACCAAAACAGATAAACAAATATATTTTGATTGGAACAACTGAGGAAATATGCTGCAGAGCACCAGGAGAGTGGTGAGATCCTTGTGAAGCATGGAAGATGGGAATGGCACCGTATAGAGCAGAGCAGGGCATCCAGCCTCTGCCTTGTCACAGGGACTGCCTCAAAATCAGGCAGAGAGAGGATAAGCTGGAAAACTCCCCAGTTATTTCCACTGCCACCATGCATACCAGCAATCCCTGCCACAAGAGTCCCCCAGTCTTTTGAGGACCCAGGCCCAGTTGGAGATCTGAGAGTTAGCATAGCTGCACAGTCTCACAGTCGAAGCCCAGAAGAGGAAACTCCCTCCTGCCCTGAGCAGCCATGACACAGCGCCATCTTAGGGTTGAACCCATGGATGGAGTGTGCCCTGTCCTGGACCTGGTGAGATGGACTCCCTTTGTCTGGAGCCCCACCTGCATTCTACCACATTCACACAGGTGCTAGTGGGGCCACAGCCCCAGCTGCCTGGAGCCGAGGACAGACACAGAGGCCAAACCCCAGTATCTGAACCCAAGCAGTGCACCCTCCCCCCAAGGCGGGCAGGAAGACCATCTGAGTGGAAAAGCTGCCAAGGTGTGGCAGTCCCTGTGGCCACCAGTAAGCAGCTATTCCCCATGTCTGCATGCATTCACCCTGAACAATCTGTGGACCTGCTGAGCCCATGGGTACCTATACCAGCAGCCAGCCCAGTGGTGGCCTCTTCTCCCCCTGTATCCCTCCACAGAGCCACTGGGGATGCTATTTGCTTACAGGTTTGCTACAGGCTCAACAGCCAATCCAGTGGCCCTCTACAGAGCTGTCAGACCCTGTTGCACCAGTGTATACCTGCTCGCAGACCAACAGCAGACTGGGCAGGGGCTTTAACTCTCCAAGGCAAGCTTCTACAGAGCTGATGGGCTTGGCTGAACCTTTGCAGGCTTGTACCAGTCTCAACAGCTATCAAGTGGCCACCTGAAGAGTTGCCAGGCCCTGTGGCACCTGTGTACACCTACTCCTGGACCAACATCTGATTGGGTAGCAGTTTTTCCTCCCCAAAACACTCATCCAGAGAGGTACTGGGTTCCGTGGCATCCATGCAGGCTTGCTCCAGACACACAGCTGATCCAGTGACCCTCTACAGAGCTGCCAGAACCTGCTGCACCAGTGTACATATGCTCACTGACTGACAGCAGATTGGGCATGGGCTTTGACCCTCCAAATCTGGCCTCTACAGAACTGCCAGGCCCATGGCCATAACAACCCTCAACGAGACACTCAACCCAACAAAAAACTGTCAAGGGCCCCACAGACTAGGCCACAAAGGCACCCACCGACAACTCCAAGACTGAATACAGTTAAAGAAGTCACACAAAGTCTGCACTGCTGCATTCACCCAGATCCAAACTGAAAATGCCCAAACTGACTGTCAATATAGAACATTTCTACAGGAAAGAGTCTCTGCCTGCAAAAACCACTCCTAAAATTAAAAGAAGTAACTACATCACCAGATGCCCAGACATCAACAGAGATATGAGAACCATGAAACAACAGGGAAACATGACTCCCCCTAAAGAAGACTACAATTCTCCAATACCAGACCCCAAACAACAGGACACCAGCAAATTGCCTGAAGAGAAATCCCAAACTGCAATGGTAAAGAAATCAACATGATGGATGAAAAATAGATAGAAATCACAATGAAGTCAAAAAAAAAAAAAAAATCAAGAATATATTCAAGAAATCCAACAAAGAGATAGAAACAATAACAAAGAACCAAGCAAAAATCCTGGAACTAAAGAATTCATTCAATGAAATAAAAAGCACAACTGAGATCATAAGCAACAGGTTAGAACAAGGGGAAGAAGTAATTTCTGAACTAGAGGAAAGGCCTTTTGAACTAACACAGATGGGCTAAAAAAAATGAAGAAAACCTGCAAGATCTTTCTGATAACCTTAAGCATATAAACATCCATATTATGGGTGTACCAGAAGAAGAGAAAAGAAAATGCATTGAAAGTCTATTTAATGAAGTAATAGCCAAAAACTTCCAAAGTACTGGGAGAGATATAGTCTTACAGATCCAAGAAGCTCAAAAATCCCCAGATTCAACCCAAAAAGAACCTCCCTAAAACACATTATAGTCAAAATCTCAAAAGTCAAAGACAAAGAAAAAATTCTAAAAACAACAAGAGAAAAGTATCAAATTACCTGTAAGGGAATCCCCATCACACCAACAGCAGACGTCTCAACAGAAACCCTACAGGACAGGAGAGAGTGGGATGACATATTCAAAGTGCTAAAAGAAAAAGAAAAAAAAATGCCAACCAATAATATTATATCCAGCAAAGCTTGCTTTCAGAAATGAAGGAGAGGGCCGGCCCGGTGGCGCACTGCTACAGTGCGCTGCTTGGGAGTGCAGCGACGCTCCCGCCGAGGGTTCGGATCCCACATACAGACCGGCCGCTCACTTGCTGAGCAAGGGGCGGGCGCAACACCGAGGGTTGCGATCCCGTTGCCGGTCCCGGTCCGGTACGGGCGCGACACTGAGGGTTGCGATCCGTTGCCGGTCACGAAAAAAGACAAAAAAAAAGAAATGAAGGAGAAATAGTATATTTCCCAAACAAAAACTACAGGAATTCATCACCACAAGACTGGCCCTTCAACCCTTCTTCAAGGGAGTCCTACATCGGAATCAAAAGAGTAATAGATTTCACCATAAATACATCAGAAAGAATAAAAACTGCTAGTAGAACAGATACACAAATGAGAAAAATAGAAAATGTATCTCATAACTACAAAGAAATATCACACAGCAAAGATAAACAATAAAAGGCCAAAAAGGGAACAAAAGAAGTATAAAATAACCATAAAAAGTTAGTAAAATGGCAGGAATAAGGCAACAACCCTGAATGTAAATGGATTAAGTTCCCCACTAAAAAGACATAGACTGGTTGAATGGGTTAAAAATTAGACTCAACTGTATGCTGCCTGCAAGAAACTCACTTCACCAATGGACACTCATAGACTAAAGGTGAAGGAATGAAAAAAGACATTCCATGCAAATGGAAACCAAAAATGAGCAGGCATTGCTGTATTAGTCTGTTTCTGTTCCTTATAACAAAATACCTGGAACTGGGTAATTTGTAAGAAAATGACATTTATTGCTTACAGTTTCAGATTCTAAAAAGTCCAAAGTCCAGAGAATACATCTGGTGAAGACCTTGTTGGTGGTGACAGTGACACAGGGATGTCACATGGCAGAATGGCAGAGCAGAAAGAGATAGCTCCTCATGTGCACTCCTTTTAAAGCCCTCAGAACCATGCCAACAACCACCATTAAACCATCCAATTATTATTCCATTTACTAGGGAATGGTCCTCACAAGTTAATCACCTCTTCAAGTCCCCACCTTCTATTTACCATAACAGGATCTCCCACCTTCTTACTTCTGTCACAGTGGAGGTTAATTTCAATACATAAACTTTTGGGGGACTTAATTCAATCCACCACATTCTGTCCCTGGCCCCCAAAGTTCATTCCTTTTCACAGGTAAAAACATTTATTTCAACTCAAAAAGTCCAAACTTGTTTCAACTCAAAAAGTCCAAAGTACCATCTGTAAAATCAAAATAAATTATCTACTTCCAAAATAAAATGGTAGAACGAACACATATTCCCATTCAAAAAGGGAGAAATAGGCCAAAAAAAGGGGGTAACAGTTTCTAAACAAGTCTGAAACCCAGTGGAGGAGCATTAAATCTTGCAGCTGGTAAATTGTGTACCTTGACTCCGTGTTTGATGTCCTCTACATGTTGGTGTGGGAATTGGGTCCCCAAGTCTTCAGGCAGCTCCACTCCTGTGGCTTTCCTGGTCTCAGGTGATATTTTAGTTCTCCCAGGTTGGTGGTGTTCACTGGTAGCTCTACAGTTCTGAGTTCTCCATGGCAGTCCTGCTCTCATGGCTGCACTAGGCATGAAACTCCAACCCCACATTTCCATTCAGCATTGCTTTAGCAAAGGCTCTATGTGGTGACTCTGCCTCTGTGACAGATCTTTTCCTGGGTCCCAAGACTTTCCCATATATCCATTGAAATCAGGGTGGAGTCTCCCAAGACTTCCCAGCTCTGGCATTGTGCAACCTGCAGACCTAACACCACAGGGATGCTGCTAAGGCTTCAAGCTTGTATCTTCCAAAGCTGTGGGTCCAGCCACACCCGGGGGCCAATTTAACCACAGCTGGAGCAGCCAAAGAAGCTGGGATGCTGGTGCTGGAAGCAGCTTCCTGAGGTAACCCTAGGCAGCAAGCACATGGAGGGTGCCTCATGCCTATTCCTTGAAACCATTCTGTCTCCCTAAGCCTCTGGCCTGTGATGGAAAGGCAGCCTCAAAGATCTCTGAAATGCCTTCAGATGTCTTTCTTCCCTTCTCTTGATAATCCCTTTCTTCTGTATTAATCTCCTTAGCAAGTGGTCTCTGGTCTACATCCTTGCTCGCACAGCCAGGCTGAAAGTTTTCCAATTTTTTGCCCTCTTCTTTATTTTGAATTATAAATCCTAGCTTTATGTCATACCTTTTCTTCCATAATTCAGTGTAGGCTGTTGCAAGTAGCCATGCTGTTTCCTGAATGTTTTGCTACTTAGAAATTTCTTCCACTAAATACTCTAGGTCAGCACCTTTAAGTTCCACATTTCATAAAACTTTTGAGCATGAACAGAATGCAGCCAAGTTCCTTGCCAGTTCATAGCAAAGGTGATCGTTGCCCCAGTTTTCAATAAACTCCTTATTTTTACCTGAGACCTCCTTAGAATGGTCTTTGTAGTCCATATTTCTGAGAGCATTCTGGTCACCACCATTTAACCAGTTCCTAAGAAGTTCCAAACTTTCCTTCATCATTTGTCTTCTAAACTCTCACCAGCAGCTAGGATTTTTCTAGCCTGCTCCATCAAATTCTTCCAGCCTCTCCTCAACACATAGTTCCAAAGCCCTTCCACATTTTCAAATATTTGTTACAAGCAACACCACACTTCCCTGGTACCAATTTTCCATATTAGTCCATTTCTGTTGCTTATAATAAAATACCTGGAACTGGGTAATTTGTAAGAAAATGAAATTTATTGCTTACAGTTTCAGATTCCAGGAAGTCCAAAGTCCAGGGTACACATCTGGTGAAGACCTTGTTGGTGGTGACAGTGACACAGGGGTGTCACATGGCAGAATGGCAGAGCAGAAAGAGAGATAGCTCCTCATGTGCACTACTTTTAAAGCCCTCAGAACCATGCCCATGACCACCATTAAACCATCACATTATTATTCCATTTACTAGAGTATGGTCTTCACAATCTAATCACCTCTTCAAGGCCCACCTTTCAATGACCATAATAGGATTTTTCACCCTCTTAATACTGTCACAGTGGGGGTTAAGTTTCTAACACATACACTTCAGGGGACACAATTCAATCCACTGCAGTTGTCATACTTACATCAGATAAAATAGACTTCAAGCCAAGAAGAATAAAAAGAGACAAAGAAGGACATTATATAATGATAAAAGAACCAATGCAGCAAGAATATATAACAAACATAAATATATATGCACCCAACAGTGGAGCACCAAAATATATAAAGCAACTGTTATTGGATCTAAGGGGAGAGATAGACCCCAAAATAGTAAAAGTTGGGGTCTTTAACACACCAATCTCAGCACCGGACAGACCATCTAGACAAAAAAAATAGCAGGAAAATATTGGATTTAAACAGCACTGTATACCAAATAGACTTTACAGACACATACAAAACATTTCATCCAACAACTGCAGAATACACCTTCTTCTCATCAACACAAAGATCATTCTACATATCAGGCCACATAATAAGTCTCAACAAATTTTAAAATATTGAAATTATATTGAGTATATTTTCAGACCATTAGGAATAAAATTGGAAATTAACAACAAACTGAACTTTGGAAATTATACGAATACATAGAAATTAAATAACATGATCCTGAATGACCAATGGGTCAAAGAAGAAATAAAGCATGAAACCAAAAAATTACTTGAAACAAATGGAAGTACAAGAACAATTTACCAAAACCTATGGGATACTGCAAAAGCAGTATTAAGAGGGAACTATATTGCAATAAATGCTTATGTCAAAAGAATAAAAAGACTTCAAATAAGTAACCTAACATTACACCTCAAAGAAATAGACAAATAAGAACAATCCTGTCACAAAATTATCAGATGGAAAGAAATAATTAAGATCAGAGCAGCACCAAGTGAAACAGAGACCAAAACAAACAAAAAAAAAGACAAAAAGATCAATGAAACAAAAAGTTGGTTTTTTGAGGAGACAGACAAAATAGATAAGCCATTCACCAGACTAACTAAAAAAGAAAGAGGACCCAAATAACAAAAATGAGAAATGAAGAAGGAGACATTATAACCAATACCACAGAAATACAAAGAATCATTACAGACTCTTATAAACAGTTATATGCCAACAAATTTGAAAATCTGGAAGAAATGAATAATTTCTGGACACATACAAACTACCAAGACTGAACCAAGACATAGAAAACCTGAACAAACCAATAACAAGCAATGAGATTGAAGCAATCATCAGCAGTCTCCCAACCAAGAAAGCACAGGACCGGATGACTTCCCTGCTGAATTCTACCAAACATTTAAAGAAAAGTTATTACTAATCTTTTCAAACTATTCTATGAAATTGAAACAGAGGCCATTCTCCCAAACTCATTCTATTAGGCCAGCATCACCCTGATACCAAAATCAGACAAAGACGGGCCAGCCCGGTGGCGCACTGGATAGGTGCGCCGCTTGGGAAGCACGGCGGCGCTCCCGCCCGAGGGTTCGGATCCCACATATAGACCGGTTCCCGCTCACTGGCTGAGCGAGGCGCGGGAGCGACACCAAGGGTTGCAGTCCCGTTGCCGGTCCCCGGTCCGGTGCGGGGGCAACACTGAGGGTTGCGATCCGTTGCCGGACACGGAAAAAAATACCATAATCGTGGTGCACCTAAACACCCCTCTGTGAACATTGGACAGATCATCCAGGCAGAAAATCAACAGAGAAACACAGGATATAAACCACACTTTAGACCAATTGGACTTGGCAGACATCTACAGAATATTTCATCTAATAAGCACAGAATATATATTCTTCTCATCAGCACATGGAACATTCTCCAGGATAGACCACGTTAGGTCACAAATCATCTCAACAAATTTTAAAAAATTGAAGTTATTTCATATACTTTTTCAGACCACAATGGATTAAAACTAGAAATCAATAATGAACAAAACTCTGGAAACTATACAAATACATGGAAATTAAATAACAGTCTACTGAATGACATATGAGTCCAAGAAGAAATTAAACGGAAAATCAAAAAATTTCTTGAAACTAATAAAAGTAATGACACATCATACCAAAACCTGTGGGATACTGCAAAAGCAGTACTAAGAGGGAAGTTTATTGCAATAAACACTTACATCAGAAGAACAGAAAGATGGCAAATAAACAATCTAATGCTACATCTCAAAGAACTAGAAAAACAAGAACAATCCAACCACAAAGTTAGTAGATGAAAAGAAATAATTAAGATTGGAGCAGAACTAAATGAAATAAAAACCCAAAAAACAATACAAAGGACCAATGACCCAAAAAGTTTTTATTTTTATTTTTTAAAGAAGATAAAATAGACAAGCCATTAGCTAGGCTAACTAAAAAAAAAGAGAGAAGACACAAATAACAAAAATTGTTAGAAATGAAAAAGTAGACATTACAACCAATACCACAGAAATACAAAGAATTGTTAGAGACTATTATAGACAACTATATGCCAACAAATTTGAAAACGTGGAGGAAGTGAACAAATTTTTGGACACATACAAAATACCTAAACCAAACCAAGAAGACATAGAAAACCTGAACAGACCAATAACAGGCAAAGAGATTGAAGATGTAATCAGCAGCCTCTCAACAAAGAAAAGCCTGGACTAGAAGCCTTTACTGCCAAATTCTATCAAACATTTAAAGAAGAATGAATATGAATTCTCTTCAAACTATTTCAAAAAATTGAAACAGAGGCCATTCTCCCAAACTCATTCTATGAGACAAACATCACCCTGATACCAAAACCAGACAAAGATACAACAAATAAAGAAAACTACAGGCCAACATTCTTGATGAACATAGATGCAAAAATCCTCAACAAAATATTAGCAAATAGAATGCAATAGCACATCAAAAAGATTACACACTATGATCAAGTGGGATTCCTCCCAGGGATGCAAGGAATGTACAACATACACAAACCAATAAATGTCATACACCACATCAACAAAATCAAGGACAAAAACCATATGATTATCTCAATAGATGCAGGAAAAGCACATGGCAAAATTCAACATCCCTTCATGATAAAGACTCTCAACAAATTAGGTATAGAAGAAAAGTATCTCAACACAATAAAAGCCACAAATGACAAACCAACTGCCAACATCATCCCAAACAGGGAAAAGTCGAAAGCTTTTCCTTTAAGAACAGGAAAAAGACAAGGATTCCCACTCTCACCACTCCTATTTAACATAGTACTTTTATTAGTCTCTTTTATATTGCTATAACAGAATACCTGAAGCTGAGTAATTTATAAAGAAAAAAGGTTTATTTGGCTCATGATTCTGGGACAGCTGCATCTGGCATGGGCCTCAGGCTGCTTCTACTCATGGCAGAAAGCAGCAGGCAGCCAGCAGGTACAAATAGATTACATGGCAAGAGGAAGCAAGAGAGAAAGGAAAGGTGCCAGGGTCTTTAAACAACCAGCTCCCATGGGAACTAATAAAGCTGAGAACTCATTCACTACCCCCACCCCCCAGGGAGAGCATTAATCCATTCATGAGGGATCTGCCCCCATGACTCAAACAGCTCCCAACACTGCCACACTGGGGATCAGATTTCCACATGAGTCTTGTGGGGAATGACACATCCAAACTCTATCAGTACTGGAAATGTTAGCTAGAGCAATCAGGCAAGAGAAAAAAATAAAAGGCATCTAAATTGGAAAAGATGAAGTCAAATTGTCCCTGTTCACAGATGACATGATCCTTTACGTAGAAAAGCTTTAAAACCCTACCAAAAAATCTCCTAGAGCTGATAAATGAATTCAGTAAAGTTGCAGGATACAAAATCAATACACAAAAATCAGTAGCACTTCGACACACCAACAACGAACAGGCAGAAAAACAAATCAAGAAATACCAAAAGAATAAAATACCTAGGAATAAATCTAGCCACGGAGGTGAAAGATCTCAACAATGAGAACTATAAATCACTGCCAAAAGAAATTCAAGAGGACACCAAAAGATGGAAAGACTTTCCATGTTCATGGGATGGAAGAATTAACATTGTGAAAACGTCCATACTACCCAAAGAATCTAAAGATTCAATGCAATCCCCATCAAAACACCAATAACATTCTTCACAGAAATAGAAAAAAAATCTTAACATTCATATGAAACAAGAAAAGACCCCAAATACCAGTCAGTAGCACTTCTACACACCAACAACGAACAGGCAGAAAAACAAATCAAGAAATACCAAAAGAATAAAATACCTAGGAATAAATCTAGCCACGGAGGTGAAAGATCTCAACAATGAGAACTATAAATCACTGCCAAAAGAAATTCAAGAGGACACCAAAAGATGGAAAGACTTTCCATGTTCATGGGATGGAAGAATTAACATTGTGAAAACGTCCATACTACCCAAAGAATCTAAAGATTCAATGCAATCCCCATCAAAACACCAATAACATTCTTCACAGAAATAGAAAAAAAATCTTAACATTCATATGAAACAAGAAAAGACCCCAAATACCAAAAGCAATTCCAAATAAAAATAATAAAGCTAGGGGCATTACACTACTGATTTCAAATTATCTACAAAGCTATAGTAATCAAAACAACATGGTACTGGCATAAAAACAGACACATGGACCAATGGAATACAGAAATCAACCCACATACTTACAGCCAACTGAGCTGTGATAAGGGCACCAAGAACATACATTGGGGAAAGGACAGCTTCTTCAGTAAATGATGCTGTGAAAACTGGATATCCATGTGTAGAAGAATGAAACTAGACTCATACATCTCACCATATACCAAAAAATAGATTAAAGACTTAAATATAAGACCTGACACTATAAAACTCCTAGAAGAAAACACAGGGGAAAGATTTCATGATATAAGACTAAGCAATGACTTTGTGAATAAAACCTCAAAAGTACAGGCAACAAAAGAAAAAATAAACAAATGTGATCATATAAAACTAAAAAGCTTCTGCACAGCAAAGGAAACAACAAAGTGAAAAGAACCTACAGAATGGGACAAAATATTTGCAACTATACATCCAACATATTAATATACAAGGAACTCAATGATAAAAAATAATAAAGATCTGATTTAAAAATGGGCAAAGGAGCTGAATAGACATTTCTTAAAAGAAGACATACAAATGACCAAGTATATGAAAAAATGCTCAACATCACTAATCATCAGGAAAATGCAAATCAATACCACATTTAGATATCATCTCAACCCAGTTAAACTGGCTATTGTCAAAAGACAGAGAATAACAAATGCTGAAAGGATACAGAAGAAGAGGAACCCTTATACACTTTTGGTCAGACTGTACACTAATGGTACACATTTGTACCATCATATGGAAAAAAGTATGGTGGTTTCTCAAACAACTACAGATAGAACCATCCTATGATCCAGCAACCCAGTTGTAACTGGGTATATACCCAAAGGAATGGAAATTATCAGGTTGAAGGGATACCTGTCCTCCTATGTTTATCATAGCTCTATTTACAATAGCCAAGATATGGAATCAACCTGAATGTCCATCAGTAGATGACTGGATAAGGAAAATGTGGTATATATCATGGTGGAATACCACTTAGCCATACAAAAGAATGAAACTCTGCCATTCACAGCACCATGGATGAGCTTAGAGAAAATTATGTCAAGTGAAAGAAGCCAGGCACAGAAAGAGAAATACCACATATCCTCATTCATAAGAGAGAGAAAAAGGAAGGAAGGAAAGAAGGAAGGGAGGGAGGGAGGGAGGGAGGGAAGGAGGGAGGGAGGGGGATTACGATAATGCATTGAACTCTCAGAAGGAGAGAACAGAACTGTGCTTACTAGAGGTGGGAAAGGGGGAGGGGGAAGGGTTAGTGAGAAATTGCTTAATGAACACAAGGAATGATTACGTTTTGTAATGATGAAATTGCTAATTATCCTGATTCAATCATTACACATTGTACACAGGTATTGATATTCAATTCTATCCCACAAATATGTATAATCAATTATTTTTCAATTTAACAAGAAGAAAGATATTTTATCATTCCCTGTCAAATAGAGGCTTAGAAGGAAGAAGAAAAATGTCCCATTAAATAGAAGAGAAAACTGAAGCAGAAAAAGTTAAGTGATTTAGATCCAGAACATCAGAGTTTTAGAAATGAAAGAAGTCCCTTGTCCAAGGCCACGCAGCAAGTGAAGAGTCATCCTGGGACCTCAATTTGGGCTTCCTGACTCTGAGTCTAGAGCTTTTCAAAAAATAAGGCCACACAGAGGTATATTTGTATGTCTATTTCTATTTTCTCTCTTGTGTTCCTCTGATCTATGTGCCTGTCCTCCTGTCAAAACTAGTCTTGATTACTGTAGCTACATAGTGTCTTCAAATAGGATAGACTGATTACTCCTGCTTTTTTCTGCTTTTTCAAAATTGCTCCAGCTATTATAGTCCCTTGCAGTTTCCACCTAAATTTTAGAATAATTCTGTTTATATCCACCAAAAAATTGTTAAAATTTTGGTAAGAATTATGTTAAACCTATATATCAATTTGGAGAGAATTGACATCTTTACTATGTTGTCTTTACTATGTTGAGTACTTCCATGAATTTAGCACATCTCTCCACTTTAGATCTTCTTTTGATTTCTTTCATCAGGTTTTACAATTTCTAGCATACAAGTCCTGTGCATGTTTTGTTATAGTTACACTTGAGAATTTTTTTGAATTATTATAAATAGAATTGTGTTTTCCATTTTGGTGACAAGATGTTCATTACAAGTATATGGAAACACAGTTACTTTTTGTATCCTGTGACCTTGTTGAACCTGTATCCAGTGATCCTGCTGAACACACTTATTAGTTCTAGGAGGGTTTTTTGTAGATTTATTGGGATTTTCTATGTAGACAATCATGTCATCTTCACATATAGAGAGTTTTATTTTTTCCTTTGCAATCTGTATGCCTTCAATTTCTTTTTTGCAACGGTTAGTACTTCCAGTACTGTGTGAATAAGAATGGCAAAAGCAGACATCCTTGCATTACTTCCAGTCTTAGGGAGAAAGCATTTAGTCTTTCATCACTAAGCATGATGTCAGTTATAGACTTTTTATAGTTGCTCTTAATGAAATTGAAGTAATACCTCTCTATTCCTAACTTGCTAAGAGTTTTTATCATAAATGTGTACTGAATTTTGTCAAATTATTTTTCTGCATCAATCAATATGATCCTAGGATTTCTTATATTGAGCCAGTCTTGCATACCTGGAATAAATCCCACTTGATGTGTTGTACAATTATTTTTTATACGTGGTTGTACTCAATTTTCTAATACTCTGTCAAGAGTTTTTACATTATTGGGCCGGCCCGGTGGCGCACTGCTATAGTGCACCGCTTGGGAAGTGCGGCGGCACTCCCGCCGAGGGTTCGGATCCCACATGCAGACCGGTTCCCACTCACTGGCTGAGCGAGGCGCAGGAGCAACACCGAGGGTTGCGATCCCATGGCTGGTCCCGGTCCGGTACGGGCGCGACACTGAGGGTTGCGATCCGTTGCCGGTCACAAAAAAAAAAAAAAAAGACAAAGAGTGTTTACATTATTAATATAGCTACTCCTGCTTTCTTTTAGTTAATAATTGCATGATATAGCTTTTTTCATCCTTTTTCTTTCAACATGCTTACATTGTTATATTTGAAGGGAGTTTCTTACAGATGACATATGGTCGAGTCATGTTTTTCAAAAACTATACTAATATTAGTCATTTTTGTAGATTCAAAACAGTTAAATACCAGTAATTACATATGTTTCAATCTAAGATATTAGTTCATTTAATTCTCAAAACAATATTCTTAAAATACGCCCATTTAACAAATGAAGAAACTGAGACACAGAGAGGTAAAAGTATTCTCTTAAGTTAACATATCCAGAAAGTAACGGCATTGGAATTTGAATCCAGTCTGCCTCCAGCATTCTTGCAAGCAAAGTACCCACTGCTTCACCAGCCTGGGCTAGCCAGCAAGCAGGGCTTTCTCATTCTCACCCCTAGAGTTGAGTTTGGCACAAGTTGTACATATTCTAACAGGCCCACCTTCACAGGAAACTCCAACCCTACTTGGAAGAGAAGTGAAGCTCCAATTTACAGGTTAGGTCATTGGCCTGATAGTCCTTGCAGCAAGGCATGCCAGTCATGACTGACCGCTGTTGCTGCTACGTGCAGGGAGGCAGGGGGTAATAGTGCTCTCCTTATGATCCCAGAGGGCCTGAGCAGTAGAAGCCCACATCATTGGCAGGCCGAGTGACTGGAGGAGAATCCCTGGCCAATTAAAAAAAGGAGGGGCATATCTCAGCCTTGGCAAACAGAGCAGCAGTGTCCAGCTCAAGTGAGGCCCACCAACATAAACATCAACCCCCACCCTCCACCCTCACTGTGGGTTTCTCCGGGAAAGAGGTGGGAGTGGACTGGATAGGACACAGGGCAGTGCCTTAGGTCTGGTCCAAAGCAGACACTCAGACACAATCAGGGACCTCATGAGGTTATAGCTCAAGGTTATCCTGTATTTGCCAGAAGCCACCTAAAACTCCAAGGGGACCCAGAATTTATCTTCCTCCCTTGAATGAAGCAGTTTATGAGATGACTCAGAGTACAGAAGTGAAGGTCTGCACACAACTCATGGCTCCCTTCAGCTGTGAACCTTCCTGTGCTGTGAAAATTCACTCCCTGCTATCGACTAAAAGTTTACATCCCCCAACTCAAATTTGTATGTTGATACTTAGCCCCAATGTGATCGTATTTGGAGTTGAGGCTTTTGGAAAGTGATTAGGTCAGGAGGGTGGCACACCCGAGGAGGGCACAGAAGCTCTGTGCCTCTTCTCCCATACCCCACCCTCTGCATCCTTTGTAATAAATGAGTAATTAAGAGTTTGTAAGTAAGAGTTTGCCTGAGTTCTGTGAGCCACTCAGCAAGTTAATCAAACCCGAGGAGGGGGTAGTGGGAACCCCAATTTATAGCCAGTTGGTCAGAAACTGGTAAAACAACCTGTAGTTTGAAATTGGCACCAGAAGTTGGGGGAGGGGGCAGTCTTGGGGACTGAGCCCTCAATGTGCGGGATCTGACACTATCTTTAGGTAGAGAGTGTCAGAATTGAATTGGAGGACACCTCGGCAATGTCCACTGTGGAATTGTTTGCTTGCTTGCCAGTGGGGAGAAATCCCCACACATTTGGTCAGAGAAGTCAGAAGTCAGTTGTTGTGGGATGATTTTTGCTGAGTAAGAGTAGAGGAAAAATACTTTACTTTGGTGTGTTTGATTTTTTCCCAAACACGCCTCTGTGCTCCTCTTTCTCCTTGGGTTATCTGTGACCATGAGAAATCCACGGGGAAAAGACAAAAGGAGTCTGGGAAGATCAACTGTGACTTATCCATGAGTAGAGCCTTGTACAATGTAACCAGCCAATTGGGACCCATCAACAAATAAAATATTAATTGAATGCCAACTCTACGCAAGGCAATCTGGAGATATAGGGTCCTTGCCCTTTCATTTAAGTCCACCATGGTAATTAACACAAATCTTCAATAAATTTGAAGTTTTCCACTCAATAACAGAGCAGCATTTGGAAGTGGCTCCCCTGGGGTAGAAAGCATCCTGTCTGGATCCTTGGGGAAAAAAAGAAAAAGGCAATAGTTTGAGGGAAGGGGAATCTGTATCCTCAACCCACTTTGGACTTGTATCTCAAGTGAAATATTATCATTCCTAGTGGGATCCTGGAATCCAGCTCACACAGTATCCAGAGCTGGAGTGAAGCCAAACTGGCCACATCTCTGGAATAATATTGTTTTTGATTCACTCTCTGTGACTGGCCAAACCCACTTGAGCACAGAGGAAACACTGTTTCCTTTTGACCAGATTATACCCTTTTATTCCTCACAGAGAGTGTGGTGACTTTTCAATTTGTGCAAGAAATTGAAAGCTTGCATGGGGTGTCCTAGGGAATGGAAGGCTGCAGAGCACACTTAAGAGCACAGGCTTTTGAGTTACAATTTTAGCTCTCTATTTTCCAGCTATGTGACTTGGCAAGTTAACCTTAGTGAGCCTTGCTTCTATCATCTGTAGAAGGCAGTTGATAATATTTACCTCCAAGGACTTTTTTAACTCTAGGAACTTTTTAAAACATTGCACATAATGTACTTGTCACTGTGCCTAGCACATAGTAGGTTCTAAACAATAGATAGTAACTATTATTGCTGTTATTTCCAAAAGGTACAGAAAGCAATAATGAGATTTTGCTTTGGAGGCTTTACATTTCAGCTTAGTAAACTATAAAAGTGTGGCTTTTCCTTTAGTTTATTTAACACACATTCGCTGAGAACCTGCTATGTGCCTGAGGAGGTTAGACCCTGGGGATAAAAAGATAAATGACACACTTTCCCATCCTTAAGGATTTCCCAGCCTAGCAAGGGGAAAGTATTATATAAACTAATAACAATAGTGGTGTGACAAGTGTTATAGAGAGAAGTGCTGTGTGAGCATAAGGAGGGAGCATTTAATTCACTTGGCTGGAAATAGCTTAGTGTGAGTCAGGATGGAATTATACGGCTGAGCTGTTCTGCCCTCTGCATGTGACTTGGGGCATGTGACCAGGAGTAAGGCATAGGAGTGCTTTACAAGCTTTTAGGCCAAATAGGTAAGTATTAGATATCATTATTGATTGCTCACTTCAGTATGTGCACACACACACACAATATTCCAATGCACCAGCATTGCATTCAAACACACATACACACACTCTCCAAATTGCTTGCACACACACACACACATCCCAATGTACCAGTATGCATTGCATACCAACACACATACACACACTCTCCAAATCACTTGCACACACACACACATGCACACTTCAACTCAAGTGCACACACACACACGCACGCACACACACACACACACACTAAACTTAATCATGCTCGCTTGCACATTCCAATCAGTCACCAGAGTGTGACATTCCACCCACCTGTCTGTTTCTGCCTCTCTACACACTAGGCCAGGCCCAGGACTCCTGCCTGGATTACTATAACAATCTCTGAATGCCCTTCCTGTCTACTTTCAGCTGCCTCCAAATGCTCAGCTTCCCTTCCTGTCTGTGCTCATGGCTTCAGTCTCATTCTCACCAATCCATCCTGTGTTCTGCAGACAATGGAATTTTTCTAAAACTCAAACTGATCAGGTCTCTTCCCTGCTTAAAGAAACTCCAATGACCACCTCTCTATTCCCCATCACCTATCCTCGCATGACATACAGGGCCTCGTGTATGATCTCACCTCTTCCAACATCTCTACCTACTTTCATGCACTCATTTATTAAAAAGATATTAGCTAAGTGCCTACTATGTGCAAGACTTTGGACCAGGTACCTTTCCTTTGGAACATGTGCTTTGTCAGGTCAAAATGTGGTTCCTTGAAAGTCCCAGGCTATCTCCAGGCTCCAGGCCTTTGCTCATCTTTCTCTTTTGACTGGTAAACTCACCATTAGCAATGACATGATCACCACCCTTCCCCTTTCCCACCATCATCCCCCCATGTGAGTGCTGTGCCAGCACCAGCATCCATTTCTTCTACTCATTTATTTACATGCCCATCCCCACTACCCTGTGATCTCCAGATTAGTCGCTTCCATATCCCCAGCATCCAGGATAGGCCCTGACCATGAGAACCTCTTAGGAAGCACTTGCTGAGTGAAGCAGTGTTTCTCCTCTGATCCCAGTCATAAAAACTTAATTGGGTGCTTTTTATCTCTCACACTTAAAGTGGTCCTAGAGAGGAAATGTTATATGACATTTTCCACCACTGTGACAAATAATAATCTCTTTGTACAGTTTTCTGTACCCATTTCCCTACAACATGTTGAGGGAAATAAGTAAACAAATTACAAGGTGTGCTGAGTTCTCTGAAAGACATGGACAAGATGCAGTGATTGAAAATAGAAGTCTTCCCTGAGAAGGTCAAAGTTCACCTGAAGGATGAAGAGAAGTCACCAGGAGAAAGGTCAGGAGGAAAGGGTGAGGTTGGGGTTCATTGTTCCAGACAAATAAAATAGCTGACATGAGGTCCTAAAGCAGAAAAGAGTTTGGCCTTGTTAGAAAGTGAACAAAACCAATGCCATTTTGTGCCCTCCTTGCCACATTGACTTCTGCTTAACCTCAGTCATTTGCTTCACTGACCAGTTACACTTTAACCTTATGGAAAATGTAAAGAGAAAGTAGGTTTCAGGGAATGAGTGATTTATTACATCAGGTGGCATCAGTGGTCTCAGCATAGACATCACAAGACCATCCCCCTGCTCCTGCATGAATCACAAGACCCCTGGTGAATGATGTTATTATCTTTTTTTCTTAATATGTTTTCTTGAAGTTATTCTTAGTAATATGGGCTTTTGCTATATAAACATTATCTAATCTAGAGAGAGAGAGCTCTCATCTGCTGATGTCTGATTCTTCACTGTGTCCAGCTTTCCTGTCTGTAAGTCACCCCAATTAATAAATATCTCTGATTACTGAATGGACTTGCCCAGTTCCTTCTTCAATCTCGAAGTAACTTCTCAATTTAGAGGGCATTATACGTTAACTCCCTCCTTGCACAGGCCTCTTCAAAGAATGAGAGTCCAGGGTGACTGTATTGTACATGACCTGGGGAGTAGAGATCACCGCATCCAAAGAGAGTACCCAAAATATATATGTTGAAGCCCTAAACCCCAATGTTACTGAATTTGGAGATAAGGCCTATAAAGGAGGTAATTAAAGTTAAATAGGGCCCTGATATGATAAGATTAGTGTCCTTAAAAGAAGAGACACCTGGGCCGGCCCGGTGGTGCACTGCTACAGTGCACCACTTGGGAAGCGCGGCAGCGCTCCCACCGAGGGTTCAGATCCCACATACAGACCGGCCACTCACTGGCTGAGCGAGGTGCAGGGGGAACACCAAGGGTTGCGATCCCGTTGCCGGTCCCAGTCTGGTACGGGCGTGACACTGAGGGTTGCGATCCGTTGCCGGTCACGAAAAAAGACAAAAAAGGGAAAAAAAAAGGAAGAGACACCAGAGAGCTCACTCTCTCTCTCCCCACCTCCCCACTTGCCATGTGAAAACACATCAGAAGGAGGCCCTCTACAAACCAAGAAGGGAGCTCTCACCAGATATCAAATGTTGCCAGGCTTTGATCTGGGACTTTCTAGCCTCCAGAACTTTGAGGAAACAAATCTCTGTCATTTAAGCCATGCAGTCTGTGATATTTTGTTATGACATTCTTAGTAGACTAATGCAACATTGGTAAGAAGTTTGAGTTTTATTCAAAGGAAGTCAATGAAAAGTTTTATGCAAAGTAGTGACATGAACTAATTTATTTTTTATAACAATTGTTCTTGCTGGTACTGGGCAAAAACTGGACAGAGGCTAACACTGAAGAGGAAAAAAACAAGAAGCAGTTAGCTAGGTGAGTTGTGACAACAGCCTAAATTGAGACAACAACACTGGAGAAGGCAGGAAGCAGACAGACTTAGATATGTTCTTGGGGGGGGGGGGGGGAACGAGCCTTGCTGATGACTCATATGTGGAAAGAGGGATGATCAAGGATGAGTTGGCTTCAATACCTGAATGGATGGCGCTGCCATTTACTGTTTGGGTTGGGAAGAATAGAAGAACAACGAATTTGGAGGAAAAGTAGATTCAGTTTGAACACATCAAGCTTAGTATACCATGAGTCATCCAAGTGGAAATATGAAGAGTTCTGACTGTTATCTAAATCTGGAGCTCAGAGAAGAGGCCTGGGCTACAGATACAAGTTTGAGGGACAGGAGCATGTAGAAGCATTTAAAGCATGAAACTAATGAGATTACATAGAGTGTGTCTGTGCAAAAAGAGAAGATAAAAGGGCCAGGACCCTTAGTAAGGCTCTTTCAACTATACCATACTGCTTCTTTTTGCTTAGATTTATAAACAGGGGCAAATAGATACATATATAGAATTTGTAGAATGAAATACACACAGCATGGTCCATGGGGGAAAACCCTGCCATTAATCTGTTTTGTGTTTTGTTTTGTTTTGTTTTAAGTAGAGTGCTATAGATGGAGAAAAAATGAAGAGGTGTCTGAATTATTGAGCTTTTATAAAAAAGATTCTAGTTTAATCAAGGTCTGTGCCGGAAAAAATATAAAGTCCCCCCCCATTCTGTGTGTGTGTGTCTCACACACACACACACACACACACAGATAGATAGATAATGACAGATAGATGATAATCAGCTGCCCATAAGCAAATAAAAAATACAAACCCCATGAATTTAAAATGCCTCATTTGCTCATCTTTAAATAAGTCACAAGAGAAATAAAAAGCTAGGGTTGCCCTAATATTAGTTCTTTCCTCTCCCATGAGTCATTAAGCATGGATGTCACATTTAAATTTTCTTCCAATTAAGAGAAATTGGTTTTATATGAACTAAAGGAATTCTTCCCTGCCCTAGACCCAGCAGGGTCTATCTGACATGAAGCAGCATGGTCTATGGGGAGTACAGGCAGGGTGATGTTCCCATATCATTTTTGAACCCAGGCTCCTCCTGTGAAAACACCCACTGGCTCCCAAAATCTGCACTTTGAGAGCTCCTCCTGTGCACAAACATTTTTTGTTATGTATTAATTTTCCTTGAAAGGTAAGGTAAGGAAAAGAATCCGGATGGACATTTGAGCTTATTGTTATATCTACAAAATTAATGTCTTTATTCCTAATTACAGAACTAAAACAGACAATTAAGGCCCATAATTGAAGAATGTACGTAATGATGAAATTACAGTATGCAATGATTCCAGAAAAGTCCTAATTATACTTTGTGAACCTGAAGTCCCTGGCACTACCTCACATTGCTATTTTCATCACAGAATCATTTGCATGATCTCATCTCAGAAGGTTTCCGTGTCTCTGAGTGGGTTTGTTTCATGGGAACAAACAGGCCCTGAGAATATGCCCACTGGTAACTGTCACTAAGACCAGATGGCACAGCCCATCCTTATGAGAATGATCAATGCATTGAAAACAAAACAAAATAAAATAAAACTATATCTCATGATTAGTGTGATGGAAAGTGATTCTCTGGCCACTTTTCGAAAAGTAATCTGTCACAATGGGTAGGAATTTGCCTAAGTCTTTTTTCATTTAGAAGCACCATCAAAACATTGAATCAATTAATTAAGAAACAAAAGAATACACATGAATCTATATGTCTATGTTTGTACTTGTGTATATATTTAGTTTATATACATACACGCGTACATGCATATGCGTGTGTGTGTGTACATGTAGATTTTAGGGGAATGTGAAGAAAGACAAGTGTATCATGTATCATGTATCATGTAGCTGATGTAGGTCCAGCCACTGGTTTGTGGACTACTTTATAAACAACAATTCAAAAATATATCAGACAAGGAGACTTAGAAGAGCAAAAAGACAAGGTACAAGAAAGAAAATGTGAAGAATCAAGGGGCCAGAGGATCTACCTGATGGAGTGCTGATATTATGTCAGACACTTTTATAAACACTGCACATGTGTTGACTCTTTTAATCCCCATCACAATCCTATGAGATGTCACAGATGAAATAACTGCAGCACAAAGTGGCTAATAACTCGCCCTAGGCTGCCCAGCAGAATTGGGTTTAGAACCCAGGCATCTGGCTGTAGGGCCCAGCAGTGACCCACTAAACCTTTTGAGTACCAAAATGCCACAACGAGATCTGTAAAGAATATGTGCTCTGGTAGCTCTGAGAAGGACGGACTAGAGTTGATGGAAAACTGTAAACATGGAAGTTGTCAAGAAACTATAGAAATTACCCAGAAAAGTAGATAAGATGGTCTGACTAGGCATTGTAGGTGGCAAACGAATGCAGGGGAGAGAGAAGAGATACCGTGGGAATAAAAAGGATGGAGCTAAGTGACTGGTAGGTGCGAGAGAGAAGGTAGGTCAGAGATGACTACATTTTTGATCTAAGTGACAAAAAAATTGTGATAAAATTATCAGAGACAGAAAAAGGAAGGAAGAATACAATGGAAGAGTTGAGTTCTTGGCAGATGTTGTGACTTTGAAATGCCTGAGGGTTTCCACTAGGAGGTGTCCATCAGGCAGCTGGAGATTTGAGATAAGAGCTTGAGTGAAAGACCAGGCTAGAGAGTCTGATTTGAGAGAGGTCTGTGAAGAGAGGAGACCAAAGCCAGGGGCAGCCCGAGAAAGCCAAGAGATAGGACACAGAGGAAAAAAAAGAGGGTCACAGAAAGGACGTGCCTCCAGAGTAGGGAAGGTATTAATAGTTAGTCATGACCTCTCAGAGATTTCCCTGACCCTATCCTAGACTAACCCCCCCCCCTTCTTTTATCTTAACCCACAGGCTTGGGACACAGTAACCCTTAGTAAATACTGACAATATGATCATTGCTATTTATTAAAATTGCTCAACAGTAAGCTCTGAAAAGACATGGGCAGCATCTGTCTTGTTCACTTCTGAATCCTAAACGTCTCATGTTTAGCCTGGCACTAATTAAATATGTCCTTAGTAATGACGGAATGAGTAGAGGTTTGCAGAAATTGAGCTGATAAGAAGTCAGCAGTAGGAACTCACGTCCAGTCCAGTGCTGTTTCTACCACGCCCCATGACCTCCCCCTCCCCCAGACCACTGCCCACAGTTTCTCAGGAGCAGCCCTCACAGCTCAGTAATGAGCCCCCACACAATGCATTCACATGTTACAGAACATGTGTGTGTGTGTGTGTGT
>NW_007726845.1:542379-547951 GCF_000696425.1 Galeopterus variegatus
CTTAACCCACAGGCTTGGGACACAGTAACCCTTAGTAAATACTGACAATATGATCATTGCTGTTTATTAAAATTGCTCAACAGTAAGCTCTGAAAAGACATGGGCAGCATCTGTCTTGTTCACTTCTGAATCCTAAACGTCTCATGCTTAGCCTGGCACTAATTAAATATGTCCTTAGTAATGACGGAATGAGTACAGGTTTGCAGAAATTGAGCTGATAAGAAGTCAGCAAGCAGTAGGAACTCACGTCCAGTCCAGTGCTGTTTCTACCACACCCCATGACCTCCCCCTCCCCCAGACCACTGCCCACAGTTTCTCAGGAGCAGCCCTCACAGCTCAGTAATGAGCCCCCACACAATGCATTCACATGTTACAGAACATGTGTGTGTGTGTGTGTGCGCATTTGTGCACTGACAGGGTACAGAGGGGGCCAAGCCACAGCCACTTTTCCCCTAACAGACACACCCCTCATTTACTGTGAACCTCATGGCACATGAATAAAAGATCAAATCCAGCATTTCAACCACCATAACAAGCATAAAATGTTTACCAGGGCCAAAGGAAAAAGCAGCATCCCACCCTCCAGCCCCACAGAACTTGTACCACAGTCAAATCACTGAAATTAGTGTTCTGGCTCCTCAACTAACATAACCACTTGCTTCTGGCAAATCAGAAAGAAGCCACTTACTCTTTCAGATCACATGAGCCTTTTGGGTATCAACAAAAGACAGAAGCAGCTAGAGTTTGCACTTGGTAAAACCAACTGAAGTCAGAGGCATCTGGAAAGCTGAACAAAGTATTCTGGTTTATGTTAGCTAAACTGTTGATGTACGACAAGAGTGAGATGGCAACGGGTTCTTTAATCATTGGGGTGATGGTCATTTTGATCTATCAATTTGGCTGGGCCACAGCCCCCAGTTATTCAAACACTGACCTAGGTGCCGTGATAGTATTTTGTAGACGTAATTAAAATCTTTAATGGGTTGACTTTCAGTAAGGGAGATTACCCTGTGTAACCCAGACGGGGCTGATTCAATCAATTGCAAAACCTTAAAAAACACAGCTGAGATTTCTCTGAAGAAGTCAAAAAAATTCCACTCATGGACAGCAGCTTCAGCCCAGACCCAAGAGTTCCAGCCTCCCCTTTCTGGAAGACTGCCCTGCGGATTTTGGACATGCCTACAAGCCCCTCTCCCCGTCCCCACCATCGCCTAAGCCAGGTTCTTGCAATTCCTACTGATTCTGCTTCTCTGGTTGAACCACGTCCAATACAATCAAGGATAGTCTCCGAGTAGGTGCCCCCATTCATTAAATAATTGTTGAGTGTTTACTAGGTGCCAGGCCCTGTTCTAGGTGGCAGAGATGCCACAGGGGTGGCTGTCTCACCTTGGGGTGAATGAGTAAACGCAAGCCAAGGCCTCCTCACCGGGGGATTCCTCCATCACCAGCCTGAAATCCCTGCTCTCAGGTCCTGGTGGTTACCACAGACCCTCTTTCTTCAATGCATGTTCAATACCTGGAGTTACCCTCTCCCAATCATCTGGTAGACGTTAACTCTAACAGTAACAAGGAAGCAGGATTCACGTTACAGAAGTAACATCTGCACAGTTTTTCCTACGGTGAGGGAGAGTGCTACAAAACCAGCGAGGGTCCAAGCAGCGAAGTGAGGAGGCGTGGCAGAGAGCAGCCCTCAGGCACGGGGACCAGGGGAGTAGGTCCTAGTGACAGGAGGACAAAGGCCCCCAAAGGGAAAATGGGGCGCCAAACACAAACTTTCTCTCTTCCACCACCAAGACCCGCTTGGACCTTGAAACCTCGACTCTAGCCGTGCCCCAACCCCTCGCCTGCTCTTTTTGGCCCCTCTGCACAGTCAGAGCAGGGAAAATAGGGTGCAAAGGTGGATATGTTTTAGCAAAGAAGAGGATACATATTTTAGAGCTTACAAATTTGAGGGTATCTGATTGAACCCCTAAAAATTCGAAACTTAGACAAGTTAGGAAGAACAGAACTGTTCTGATATGTGTCCTGTGATTCCAGCTCTCCCAATGATCTTCCATGTGAAACCAGAGGTCTGGCTGGCATTGCACACTGCAGACGTGCAGTGCAGAACCTAGATTGAGTTCACTGTGGGATGCAGACATGTCCTAGCATGTGCAGATGACTTCTGAGATGGAATTTTCTAGAAGTCTATCTCATGAGGGACTGAGGAGCCTCCAGGGAAACCACTTGTCCTAAGAAAGAATCAAGACCACAAATTTGGGCTCATTAACCTGCCTCTGTGTTGATGGAGAGGGTGACGGTGGTGCCTGTCATTCACACCAGCCCTGGCTGACACTCCTGGTACCTCAGCACTTACCGTGAAGTAAGACTGGAAAAATCTATCTTCGTTAAAAATGCATATATTCTTTGCAAGCCTTTGAAAACACCTGACAGATCTGGATCACAGCCTTAAAATGGGATCAGAATGATACCTCCTTTTCACTGAAAAATCCAGACAGTGGCATCAGCAGGATCAGGGTTTGGCCAGACTTGGCATCTCAGGCACAGCAGAGCTGTTCCAGTGTGCCCTTGCTGCTGCTGCCTTCTGTGATGGATGTTCATGGGGGTACCCTGGGCCTGGTGGAAGCGGGAGGTGTAGCTGCCGTGGGAACGGTGGGGGTGGCGGCTGCAGCAGGCACCTTCCCCGGTCTGTGCAGGCATCAGATGCCTCAACAGCAGACAGCACCACACAGAACGCGAGCCAGAGCCGGGAGAAAAGAGGAGAAAAATGGCAGCTTGGAATAGATGAGAGGGCCATGCTCCTGAGCCACATGAGGGACATCCCTGAAGAGTCCCTGCAGCCACTGGAAGGGATTATAATGCCACAGAAGAGAAACAGGTGGCGTTTCTCTAATTGGGGATGCAGACAAAGTCAGAGAAATACTTTTTTGCTATTATAGTAACTCACTGTTAATCCACACTGGCCTAAAGAAACAAGAGTAAAACAGGGAGGAAAAAAATACTGAACTATCACAGTTAAAAATCGGGGGGTAAGAGCCAGCACTATGTCAGGAAGGGCCCTATACAAGCAAGTAGCACTCTGCCGTTATCAGAACGCTTGGCAGTCCTGGATTAGTTTTCTGTTGCTGCTATAACAAATTATCACAAACTTAGTGGCTTAGAACAATACAAATTATCTGGAGGTCAGAAAGTCCTAAAACCTTGGTGTCAGCAAGGCTCCATTCCTTCTGGAGGCGCTACAGGAGAATCCATTTCCTTGCCTTTTCCAGCTGCTAGAGGCTGCTGCGTTCCTTGGCCCATGGTCAGCCCGCTCAGCCTCTTTTCTCCTCTCTGGCCTCCGCCTCCATCCTTACATCTTCTCTCTCTTAACTCTCATCCTCCCAACTCCCTCTTTTAAGGGCCATGTAATTACATCAGGACCACCCAGATAATACAAAATAATCTCAAGGTTCTTAACCTTAATCTCATCTATTAGGAACGTTTTACCAGGTAAAGTGTCATATTCACAGAATCCAGAGATTAGGATGTGGGTACCTTTTTATGGGGGTGGGGACAGAGAGGGAGGGCCTCATTCAGCCTCCCATGAGCCCCCTGCCCATTCCCACTATGTTACCTCGGCTCTCAGCCTTCCCAGCTCAAAGAGCTTCTGGGTATGCCTGCACATGCTCCTGTGCCTGTCCCACAGCGCTAGGCTGCAGGGTCGCACCAGAGCAGCAGCTGGACTCCCTTATGCTGCAGGGCACTTCAGAGTCTACAGGGGGATTTTCCAATCTCTCTGTCTCACCTGATCTAATATCAGTCACATGAGGAAAGAAGAGAGACAATATTCTTCTAATTTTATAGATGAGACACAGGGGTTGACTGACTAGATAAAGCCACACGTTTAGAAAGCAGCAAGGTAGAGACCAGACCGCACCCTGTCTGACTCCCAGTCAGTCAATATACATTCCAAGACTGTGCACCACCCTTGGTGAAGGTGGCCAACAAAGTGTCATCTTAAGTGAGGAGTCATGCCATGGAGAAGTTCATGTATATTTCACTTTGTTCCTCCTGACCCATCAGCCATTTACAAGGCCACATCTTGCCATCACATACACACTGCTAATACAACATCACACCCGAGTGCTCAGGCTGTTGCCAATAGAATCAGAAGGAAAGGGCTCAACAGTATTTCTCTAACCCAGAAATTCTTAACCTCTTTTTATGCCATGGATACTTTTTCAGTCTAGGGAAACCTCTGAACCCTTTCTAGGAACAATGTTGTTAAATGTATAAATAAAGAACACAGGCTTGAGAAGAAAACCAATTACAGTTGACCCTTGAACAACACTGGTTTGAATTGCATGGGTCCACTTACACATGGATTGTTTTCAATAAATATATTGGAACATTTTTTTGGAGATTTGCAACAATTCAAAAAAAACTCGCAGACGAACCACGTAGCCTAGAAATATCAGAAAGTTAAGAGACAGTTAAGTATGTTATAAAAGCATAAAATATATGTAGATACTAGTCTGTTTTATCATTTACTACCATAAAATATACACAAATTTATTATTAAGTTAAAATTCATCAAAATTTACACAGACACAGTCTGTGCATGGTACCATTTGCAGTCAAGAGAAACGTGAACAAATGTAAAGACGCAGTATTAAGCCATAACTGCATAAAATTAACGGTAGTACAGACTGTGCTACTGAATGATTTCATAGCCACCTCCTGTTGCTACTATAGCAAGCTCAAGTGTTTCAAGTATCCACTTAAAACTCTGTGGACCCTAATCATCTCTGCATGAACACGTCTCTCCAGTAACTTGCACATTGCAATAAAAAGCGATCTCTGACAGTTTTCTCTTCCTTATGATTTTCTTAATCATTTCCTTTTCTCTAGCTTGCTTTATTGTAAGAATACAGCATAAAATACATATAACATATAAATTATGTGTTAATTGACTGTCTATGTTATTGGTAAGGCTTCTCGTCAACAGGAGGCTATTAAGTTTTTGGAGAGTCAAAAGTTATACTCAGATATTTTACCGTGCTGGAAAACAGCACCCCTAACCCCTATGTTGTTCAACTATCAACCACATATCAAAATATAGGTATCAAATATTTTAAAATATGTACAGTACAGTAATATATGTGGACCTATTAATCCAGAAAATAATAAGACCTAGTTGAGGTTCTAATAATTACTACATTTCAAAGTGGCAATGAATATGTACGATATTCTGAGATAGCTGCCACAATTATAACGCAATATGGAAAATACCTTTGATTTCTACTAATCAAAGGAAATGCTAAATTTTGGTTAGAGTTTAGAAAGAATAAACACGTAATCTTTTTTCCTATCCATGGTCATGGATGCCCTCTTCCCCAGTTCTATTCACATGACCTTTCATGTGAGCTTCAGATTTAAGAACATTTACTTTAGTCTATTCCCCTGCTTCTAGACAGGTTCATACTTAAAGCAAGTAGACAAATGTTGGGCATTTGAACAAACTTCCAACAGGGATGGAAAATCCACAAACTTCTTTAGCCACCTAATCCAAATTCTAGGACTTTATTTCTTA
>NW_007726846.1:0-8590 GCF_000696425.1 Galeopterus variegatus
AATGTGCAGAGGAGGGGTTAGTGGTGTCCCATACAACAGAGTTTACAGGATGTAATAGAGATGGGTATGTTTCCTGATTGCTTTCAGGGAGGAGTGCTAGTAGGAAAGGGGTTGGGAGATGGGGGAAATATGGAAATGGAGACATGTAGCTGAGCGAGAATGTCTCGACCCAATAAGGGAATTGGGCATTGAGGCATAACTAAAAATGAGTGGGAAAAAGGTGAAGATGTGCCCTCAATACAACAGGTTAATGGAGGCGTCTTCTGGGGATATATATGTTTTCCTCCTACCCCAACTATAGGAGAAGTGTTAAGTGTGGTTGGGCCCCGAAACTCCCTCAAGACCAAAAAGGTGGCTCCTGTGTCTAGGAGGAAGGAAATGGGCCGGCCATCCACAATAATAGTTACCCAGGGCTCGCTCTTTGTGATGGTCATTGTCGGGAAGAACCCAGGGCCCCGTCAGTCTTCCTCCTCTTCAGCCAGTCCCACCAGGGGTGTTTGAGGTGCCTGGGATGGTTGGGGCTTGTTAGGCCAATCTCCCCTTTGGGTGAGTGGGCAGTCCGAACCCCAATGTCCCATTTTTTGGCACTTAGGGCATGGCTTGGTGGGTGTTCTGGGTGAGGGGCAGGCCCGTGACCAATGGCCCTCTTTGCCACATTTAAAGCAAGCCCCGGGGGGAGTATTGAAGGTGGAGGGCCCGGAAGGGCGTTTGGAAGGCTGTGTAATTATTTGGGCCAGCATTTGGAGGTTGGCCAAATCAGTCTTTTGTTTGCGCCGTTCCTTTTCTCATTCCTTTTCTTCTTCTCTATTACGATAGACCTTGAAGGCTACCAATAAGATTTCACTCTTGGGAGTAGTGGGTCCCTGCTCTAGTTTTTTTAATTTAGCCTTAATGTTGGGGTAGTGTTGGGCCAAAAAGTATATCATAAGGACATGGCGTCCCTCTTCTTTTTTTTTTTTCCTTTTTTGTCTTTTTTACTGACCAGTAACGGGATCGCAGCCCTCAGTGTCGCGCCCGTACCAGGGACCGGCAATGGGATCGCAACCCTCGGTGTTGCGTCTGCACTGCGCTCAGCCAGTGAGCAGGAACCGGTCTCCACATGGGATCTGAACCCTCAGCGGGAGCGCCGCCGCACTCCCAAGCGGTGCACTCTCTAGTGCACCACCGGGCCGGCCCATGGCATCCCTCTTCTGATGAGGGATCTAGGTTGGTGTATTGTTGGAAAGCCTGAGTTAGTCGATTGAGGAACTCGGATGGAGTTTCTTCCTTTTTTTGGAGAATATCTTGGACCCTTTGGAAATTAACAACTTTGTGGGCAGCCTTTATAAGACCGGCCAGGAGGCAGGAACTAAAGTGATCCCTGGCCTGGATTCCCTGTGGCGTGTTGTAATCCCAATGTGGATCATGTTCAGGGACTGCCTGGGGGCCAATGGGGAGAGCAGGGTTTGTGCGGTGAATTTCATCTGCATGGCTCTGAGCTGCGCCCCAGACACGGTTGTGTTCCTCAGGAAGGAGGGTGTTGGCTAGGAACATATAGATGTCATGATGTGGGAGACTATATGCCTGAAGGACCCATTGAAATTCTTTAATGTAAGTAGAGGGGTCGGTGGTGAAGGACCCTAACCTCTTTTCCAGCTGGGTGAGATCAGCTAATGAAAAGGGAACATGTACCCTAACAACCCCCTCAGCTCCAGCCACCTCATGGAGAGGAGCCATGGTGGAGGAGGGGAGGAGTCCTCGGGAACGAGTTACAGGGGGGGCTAAAGGAAGGCACCAGAGCAGGTGAAATAGGAGTCAGCAGGGAATAAGATGGCGGCAAGGTGGGGCTAGAAAATGGCCAGGCAAAAGATGGTGGTGGAGGAAATAATGGGGCGGGAAGAGATGGCGGCAGAGGTGCTGGTGGGGGTTGAGGGACAGAAAATGGTGGCAAGGCAGGGCTGGAAGAAACAGGGGAGGAGGAGGCAGGAGGGAGAACAGGCTGGCTAGGTGAAGCGGAAGATGGCGATGGAGTTAACTGAGGGGGTTGGGGAGCAGAGGGAGTTACAGGAGGAGGAGACCTGTACAGAGAGGATTCGTCCACAGGGTCAAAATTATCAGAAGTGGGGGGTAGTGGAGGCGGTGAGGATGGAGGGGGTTTGGAAGCAAGGAGAACCTGGGAAGGAGAACAGGTGAGACAGTAAGAGGGATTTTGAGCAAGTAGGCGGAGTATGGAATCTCTTTCCATTTTTTCAGGCGCTGGCAGTAATTAAAGAGATCCCGGAGAATATTGGGATCGAGTGTGCCCTCAGGGGGCCACTTATTTTGGTTATCTAGAGGATAATAAGGCCAATCTTGTGTGCAAAATTTGGTTAGGAGTTTGGGTTTAATGTCAGGCTTGAGGGATAAAGCAGTGAGGTTGTTTAAGAGACACTGTAAAGGTGAATCACCCCGAAGTGAGGAGGCAGAAGCTCCCATTCCGAAAAAAGGGTTTAGAGGAGAGAAGTCAGAGGAGGATTAAAGATGAGTCCTTCAGCTGGATGAGAAAGACAGGACTCAGAGGGCATCCCCAATGAGTCGCGCCGATCTCAAGGGAGAGGTTCAATTATGAACCCAGGGAGAAGGGGGTGTAGGTCGTCACCTAGACCCTCACTTCCCTTAGGCGAATTTGCCTGGAGCCGGAAGGAACCTAGCGAGCTAGGGTTTTGACGGACAGTGGAGGTCCAGGACCCAGTAGGAGGAAGGTTAAAAGGAGTGAGAGAAAGAGAGAGGAATGGGGGCTTAGCCTCCGGGGCTGGGGGAATGTGATTAGGGTGAAGCTTTAAATAATCTACAAGCCTGACAAAAGGAAAAAGGGGCTTACCTAACGGATGAGCCGATGGTGGGTGAAGGAAGCCAGCACCGGAGAAAATAGACGAGGGCGGATCGTCAGTCCCAGGGGGTTGCGGAGGAGTTGGAGGAAGGAGTCCCCTGGCACGGGGTGAACTCCTTCCCAGGTTTTGGCACCAATGAAAGGGCGCATGGATGAAGGAGGCACGCGAGACCCGGGCTGACAGTTCACCAGAGAAGTTCCGCTTTATTCAAGGACTGCGCGTATATTTATAGGGAGCTGCGTTCCGGGTTTGGATAGGGGGTGGACGGGGCGGTAGCTGATTGGACGGGGCTAGGCAGGAAGTGAGCATTGACCTGTGACTGGTTGAGGTTTGGCGCCGGCGGGCTTTTACTGTGGAGAAGAACCCGGAAGGGCACTATATTGCCAGGGAGTGCCTTCCCCCTCCCCCTCCGCTTGAGTGCCCATGGTATCCCTACATCTACTGCCAAGATACAATGGTGGAACAGGCATTGGGTATACATTCCCATTCCAAAAGGGAGAAATAGGCCAGAAGAAAGGAAAAACAGGCCCCCAAAAAGTCCGAAATGCAGCAGGGCAGACATTATGTCTTAAAGCTCCAAAATAATGTCCTTTGACTCCAAGTCCTGCATCTTGGGAACAATTGGGCATCTGGGCCCCCAAAGCCTTGGGCAGCCTCACTCCCACATCTCTGCCAGGCACAGTCCATTGGGCTGCACCGGTGCCTGCAGCTTTTCCAGGCCAGTGTTGCACGTTACAAGTGGCCCGTCAGTTCCAGGGTCCTGGAGGAAGCCCTGCTGCCTTGGCTCTACTAGACATTTCCCTGGTGGGGGCTCTCTGTGGGGGCTCCAACCCCACTTTCCTGCTTGGCATTGCTCTAGTAGATGACCTCTGCAGTGTCTCCACCCTTGCAGCAGGTCTCTGCCTGGGCCCCCAGGCTTTTCCATACATCCTCTGGAATCTGGGTGGAGGCTGCCATGCTTCCACTGCTCTCACATCCTGCCTGCCTGAAGATTTAACACAACTTGGATGCCACTGAGGTTTCGGGCCTCTACTCTCCAGGGCTGCTGTAGGAACCACACTTGGGGCTGCTCCAGCCATAGCAGGTGGGATGCAGGGAGCAGGTTCCCAAGGGCAGCTGTGCCACAGGTCTATCCTCTGGGACAACTCAGTCCTTCTAGGCCTCAGGGCCTGTGATGGGTGGGCACCCTTCCAAACTTCTCAAATGCCTTTAGGGCATTTTTCCCATTGTCCTGGTTCTTAGCATCTGGCTGCCTCACTGCCAAGATACTGTCTTTAGCAACCAGTTTATCTGCTTCACCCTTGCATTGTTCACTCGCTTTCCACTTCTTTACCACATGGCCAGGCTGCAAACTTTCCAAATCTTTATGCTCTGATTCCCTTTTAAATTCTGGCTTTACATTATGATTTTGCCACCATAACTCAGAGTAGGCTCTTAAAAGCAACTAGAAAGCTTCCTTAATGCTTTGCTGCTTAGAAATTTCTTTGGCCAAATGCTCTGGTTCACAACTCTTAAGTTCCAACTTCCACAAAGTCCAAGGGCATGGACACAATGCAGCAAAATTCCTTGCTATGGCATAGCAAGGGTGATCTTTGCCCCAATTCCCGATAAGTTCCTCATTTCTATCTGAGACCTCATCATCCACATGGTCTTTACTGTCCACGTTTCTATCAACATTCTGGTCACAGCCATTTAACCAATCTCTAAAATCTTCCAAACTCTCTCTCATCTTTTTCTCTTCTTCTAAGTCCTCCAAACTCCTCCAAGCTTTGCCCATTACCCAGTTCCAAAGCTGCATCCACATTTTCAGGTATCTGTATAGCAACACCCCACTCCTTGGTACCAATTTTCTGTTTTAGTCCATTTTTTTTTTGAAAGATGACAGTAAGGGGATCTTAACCCTTGACTTGGTGTTGTCAGAACCATGCTCACCCAGTGAGCAAACCGGCCATCCCTATATGGGATCCGAACCCGTGGCCTTGATGTTATCAGCACCGCACTCTCCCAAGTGAGCCACAGGCCGGCCCCTGTTTTAGTCCATTTTGTGTTGCTATAACAGAATACCTGAGACTGGGTAATTTATAAAGAACAGAGGTTTATTTGGCTTATGATTCTGGGACAGCTGCATCTGGCACAGGCCTCAGGCTGCTTCTACTCATGGCGGAAAGTGGCAGGCCACTGGCAGGTACAAGCAGGTCAAATGGCGAGAGTAAGCAAGAGAAAAGAAGCAAGAGAGAGAGAGAGAAGGTTCCAGGGTCTTTTTAAGCAATGAGCTGTTGAGGGGACTAATAGAGCAAGAACTCACTCATTAATCCCTCCTCTCCCAGGGAGAACATTAATCAATTCATGAGGGATCCACCTCCATGACTCAATCAGTTTCCAACACTGCCACATGGGGGATCAAATTTCCACATGAGTTTTGGAGGGGACAACACATCCAAACTCCATCAAAGCCCAAATCTGAGAGAAAAGAAAAGAAAATGTCCAAGCCCAGGCTAAAGGCTACAGTGATACCAAGTCCTGTGAAAGACAAAGGGAAAGTGGTTCCCTCCCATAGCTTCAAAGGCATCAACGGAAAAGACTCCTTCTCCCAAAGGGGAAGACGAGGAACAGAAAGCCCTCCAGTAAAGAAAACATCTGCAAGCACTCCCACCCAAGAAGTATGGGGATGAAGAGTCTGAAGATGAAGCCCAGTCTGGGGAGGATTAGAAGTGATGATGGTTTTGGGAGAGATTTTACTAAAGAAAAGAAAAAAGGGAAAAGAAAAGAGAACCTACTTAAGATAAAACAAGGTTTTGACTATGGATTGATTCATGGGTTTTCAGTGCTTTTTTCCATTTGTTGAAAATAATGTTTCTCTCTCTCTCTTTTTTTAAGAAAACCATTGTATGTTTAAGTATTTAAGTTACCTTTTTGTCTATTGGTCTTGTCTTTGCCACTACCTTTCCTTTCTCAATAAAAGCCATATTGAATTAACTATATATATATATATATATATATATATTTCAAACATATAAAAAGGATTATAAACCATTACCAAGGGAGATTTATCTCAGGAATGCAAGGTAAGTTTAACATGTGAAAACCAGTTAATGTAATACATACACCATATCAACTGAATATAGGATAAAACCCAGATGATCATCTCAATAGTTGCAGAAAAACCCAGTCAGACAATAGGCAAAAAATCTGAATAACTACATGGAAATATCCAAAAGGAAAATGAAAATCAAAACCACTTCATACCTACTAGGATGTCCGTAATCAAATAAACAGATAATGAGTGTTGGTGACAATGTAGAGAAATTGGAACCCTCATATATTTCTGGTGGAAATGTAAAATAGTGCAGCTGCTTTGGAAAACTGTGTGGCAGTTGCTCAATAACCTTAACATAGAGTTAGCCAACAATTTCACTCCCAGATATACACCCAACAAAACTGAAAATGTATGTCCACTCCCCAAAATTACATGAATATTCATAGCAGCATTATTCATAATAGCCAAACAGTGGAAGCAGCCCGGATGTCTGTCAACTGATGAATGAATAAACAAAATGTGGTATATCCACACAATGAAATTTCATTCCACAATTGAAAGGAAAGAAGTTCTGACACATGCTACAAACATGAATGAACCTTGAAAACATTACGCTAAGTGAAAGAATCCATCATATTGTATGATTCCATGTAGATGACATGTCCAGAATAAGCCATTTATTGAGACAGATAGCAAATTATTGGTTGCCTAAGACTGGAAGACTTGGGGGGGGGGGGAATAGGGAGGGACTGCTAATGGGGGTGGGGTTTTTTTTTTGGAAGTGATGAAATGTTCTAAAATTGATTGTGGTTATGGTTGCATAACTCTGAATATAATAAAAACCATTGAATTGTGTATTTTAAATAAATGAAATATATAGTATTGAGTTGTATTTCAATAAAATTAAAAATGAATAAATAGCTAAATATTTATATAAGGTATATATATACTGCAGTATATGGGAGAAAGTGGCTAGTAAGAAAAACAGGATATGCAAAGGCTTTGAAAGGGAAGAATATTTTTACTAGCTTCAACACTAAATAATGACTAACTTGGGAAACTAATGATACCCTCTTTAAAGTAATGGCAAAAGTAAGTTTAATAATTAAGTGATATCCCCTTTCTGTCCAGCTGCCAACAATAATAATAATAATAAAAATAACAACAACAACAATAATAAAGCAGTATTAATATCACCCTATTATTCCCTGTTTTCTAGAGCCCATTTTCTGGTAGTTCTTTTCTAGTTTGTTTCAGCAATATAAACATATTTGACCAGAAATTCATAACCATAGACTATATGATGCTAAGACTATATAATCCTTACAATTCTCCTCTCCCCAAAGGAAAACAGTTTTGTTTGGAGGCATCTTTGTTAATTGGCCCTACTGAATAAAGATTCTACTTCAGTCTTTTATTGCTGTAATGATTTCTAAGGGAGTGTGCCAAGTTGAAATTATTTTTAAAAATAACATTTTTACTACTTCCTGTAGTATACCTCTTCCTTGTCTAGACTCACTGTATTTTGTTACCCTCGAGCATTTGAGTACTTGAGTTTTATTTACAAAACCTAATGTTAAATGATGCAGAACCCCTTAAAACCACTCAACTGCTTCACAGATACTAGTATTGCTCACACCCTATCTAACAAATTAAAAGATTGAGGGCTCTCGAATGCCAGATGAGCACAGAGTAGCACCACTGTAGGGAGATTATCCATAGCTAGAATATGTTCACAAAATGGCTCTGCTCCTACCCAAAGCCTCCAGGGTATTTCTAGAGGCATAGAACAACACAGGGCGCTAGGCTGAAATCATGACAAAAGTCTTTGGGAAATCTGTATGCTTGGTGGTTTACTCATAAACTCATTCTCTTTCCTTAGGCCATTCCAAGCCTTTATACTATTGAGGTTAAGTGACCCATCATATTCATGTTTATTTTCCTGTATTTATTCAATGAGTGAGAGAGGCTCCATTTCCATCAGAATCCCTCAGGTATGGGCCGGCCCGTGGCTCACTCGGGAGAGTGTGGTGCTGATGACACCAAGGCCCCGGGTTTGGATCCCATATAGGAATGGCCGGTTCGCTCACTGGCTGAGCGTGGTGCTGACAACACCAAGTCAAGGGTTAAGATCCCCTTACCGGTCATCTTTAAGAAAAAAAAAAGAATCCCTCAGGTAACCTAAACAGGAAGTGGACCTTTCCTCTCCCTGCCCTTTCTGGCAGAAGTAAGCCATAGTAAGCTTTTTGGGTTTTTGGGTTTTTTTTTTTATGCTTCACAATTTGCATGTCATCCTTGTGCAAGTGCCACGCTAATCTTTCTATTGTTCTGATTTTAGTATGTGCTGCTGAAGCAAGCACAATAGTGAGTTTTTTAAACATAGTCCTCTAAATGACCATCCTTCAGTGATATGCTTTGGGTTAATTTCACTCAAAGATCATTCTTTTCCCATTTGACTTTGCCAGATTTACCTTTTATTTGATTCCTTTTCTGCATCAAAAGACTGGTGTACTAAGAGCCTAATTCACTTTACAATGATAAAAAACCATTCAGTGTCAAGGTCAGAATATCCAGTGAAGTATACTATCATGTTTACCTTCTCTAATATTGAGTGAAACGAGTCAGGCAGCGAAAAAGAAATACCACATGTTCTCACTTATTGGTGGGAGCTAAAAAATAAACAAATTAATTTACCCACAAACAC
>NW_007726846.1:8724-14061 GCF_000696425.1 Galeopterus variegatus
AAAAAAAAAAAAAAAAAAAGCCGGGGGGTGGGGGGGTGGGGAAGAAGATATAACAACTATACTTTTTTTGAAGTTGTTACAACAAGCAAACGGAAAGGACATTCTTGGGGGGGAGGGGAGAGAGGGAGGAGGGCAGGAGGTGTCGGTGATGGGCCATAATAATCATATACATTGTATATTGACAAAATAAAAATTTAAAAAAAAAAAACATGAAAATTTTAGAGAAATAAAGTAACGCTAATTGTGCCACTTGTCTTTGCCCATCCACTAGAAGATAGTGGGGTCGCACATTGTATTCTGTCTTTTCACATGGGCCTGTACTCTTCTCCTTCATTCTCTCTCTTTTTTATTCTGCTTTCCTTCTTTCTTTCTTTCCTTCCTTCCTTCCTTTACTTTTTAATTGACACATAATTATACGTATGTACGGGGTACTTCATTCTGTCTTATATGCCTTCCATTGCTACTTCAAAAGGTAATGGCATACAAACAATTTAAAGCTTGTTTTTGGATATCATTTTTTTTTTTTTTCAGGAACACTATATCCTGGAATGCCAGTTCCATGAGAAAGAGATTGGATTTTTTGACTGAATCTATACACTGCTCTAAGTACGTGATATCTAGTGACCTCTCAGCTATCACTAAAAATTATGAGATACTGGAAATGTTTAATAATTACATGTTGGTATTTCTTAAAGATAGCAGTCAAGTAGACCGAAGACTACTGAGGTGAGAAACAGACACAATAAAAAGCCTAAATAGCCTAGGGTCTTCAGACCACTGGAAGCTCAGGATATCATCACAACTGTAAAGAGGAAAACAAAAAAATTTAAAAAGGTGAAAAGGAAGAATAAACATAAACCAAAATAGGGAGCAACAAGGGAAGCCATCCCCCTTTAAAAGTAGTCCATTATTTGAGTCAACCGCATTTATCTGTGCCTCATCTCCCCTTTTTATTATGCATTTCTTCAGGGCATTGGACAATGTTGAATACGTTCCTTTCAACTCCCCAGAACATCCAACAGTATCATGCATGCATCAAGTCAGAACAGTTAATAAGCACCTTTTTTACACTTTCCTGGGAACTAGATGGAAGTGTTTTAAATTAAGAGAGTAGTACTTAAAAAATGGTAAACTACATACTGCTATTTGTACCTTAAAATCAGCTATCTTAATCCTGTAAAATCATACTGCAAGTCTTGAGTAGTCATTGTAGTATTTCATAATCCCCAACATGTACCAGAACTTTCTCTTTTTTTTTTATAACTTTATTTATTTTTAAAATTCTTATTGAATCATAATTGATTATACATATTTTGGGGGTTCAATGTTGACATATGTTGATCAAATCAATATTACTAGCATATATGTTGTTACAAATTATGCTTATTCTTTATGTCCCATGTCCGAACTCTCCCCATTGCCCTCTCCCTCTCCCCTCCCCCCTCTAATTACCCTAGATTTCTTCTCTCCTTCTGAAAAAGTAATGGTTACTCTGTTGGTTTGTTGCCTAGATGATCTGCCCCATGCTGAGAGATGTGTTTAGGTCCCCCAATATTATCATAGAGCAGAAACTGCTTTTGTCACTCTGGAATGGGCTTTGTGGAGAGAGACATCCTCTTCTTTTCTTTGGTCTCTGCTGGTGACTCTCCTTGTGTCAGTGCACTCCAGTGGCTGGCAGACCATCTGCATGGTGGTTGTGATGTCTAGCCATTTTTGCAGCAGCCATGGTTACTGTGGTGGTTGTGGTGTACCACCCACATGGAGGTGATGTTTTTGGCATGCTCCTTGGTGCTGGCAGTGTGCCTGTTGTGGGCAGGGAGAACTTTCTCAAAGGGAATATTATTATAGTTATCTTCTCAATATTTGATTGTGTGAAACAGTTTAACACCTTTTATAGATAACACAGTCTGGAGTGACTGTTGTTGAGATAGACGGTGCTCAGTTTCCCTTGGCTTGGGTTTCAGGCCACTCCCTTAGGACTCAAGCCCTTCCTCTGAATCCTGAGCTATTGTTGCTTGTTGCACCTAATTTTGGCACCACTGTGGAGTTTGAGAGTGCAGGAAGCAGACTTAAGTAGTTCTAGTGGCTGAGCATGCTCAGTAGAAGGGAGTTTATCCTATGGATGATCTTCCACTGGAGGCGCTAGAGAGCACCTAGCATATTTTAGGTATATTGGGTGGAATTTGACCAATGAGCATTCTTCAAAGAGAATAGCTGAGCCTGTGCAAGGCTATGTTACATAACCTGTTGCATAACTGGGAACCACCCCCTTGGTTGAATATTCATTGGATAATGTGAATATGTATAGATAGCCAAACTATAAAAGTAGAGTCTAGGAAGAAAGTGGGCTGCTGCTCATTTTCTCTGGAGCCAGCCTGCACTTCACCTATGAGGTGTGTATACCTTTCCTTTTTTGTGTTAAACCTGCCTTCAGTGGGCTGCTGCTCACTCTACTCTCCCCTACCACCCATGCTGCAAACACTTCCCATGGGACAGGCTGTACACCAGTCCCTTGCAATGACTCACCAGCCTCTGAGTGGCTCCTTGTTTTCAGTTGTTGTGGCCCTTTGCTCCTATGTGGGTCCATGGGCACCCTATTAGCGGTCTTTGTGGCCTGGGGGCCACTAAGGCCATCTTCTCCCCTGCCATCTCCATGCAACTTCATTGTAAGGGCACAGCTATGGCTTTTGCTGGCTCCTGCTCCATGCACTCAGCAGCTCCAGCCTGGAAGTGGCCAGGGCTCAGAACAGTTGGAGAGGTTTTTTTTCTTTCTCTCATCGTGGCTTCCCTGGCCTTCATGCACTCTGTAGGTCTCTCCTCCTCTTCCCCTGAGTCTAGCGGCCCCAGCTTGGCTGTTGTTGCTTTTTAATAGCACTAAAATAGTTGATTTGTGGGAGAGAGTGATGCGGGGGACCGTCTATTCTGCCATCTTGACCGGAAGCTCCCAGATCTCCTTACTTATTACCAGCCAATCCCTCGTTATTCCCATCTGCTGTTATAGATAACATATTTTACTGAAACATAATTGATTATACATTCTTGTGGGGTCCAGAGTTGGATATCAATACCTGGGTGCAATGTGTGATGATCAAATCAGTATAATTAGCATAGGCATCACTGCAGAACATAATCAATTCTCTTTGTGTTGAGGACATTCAATCTTCTCTCTTCTTTTTATTTTTTTTTTAAAAAGATTGGGCCGGCCCGGTGGCGCACTGCGCTAGTGCGCTGCTTGGGAAGCGCGGCAGCGCTCCCGCCGAGGGTTCGGATCCCACATACAGACCGGTTCCCGCTCACTGGCTGAGCGAGGCACGGGAGCAGCGCCGAGGGTTGCGATCCCGTTGCCGGTCCTGGTCTGGTACGGGGGCGACACTGAGGGTTGCGATCCGTCACCGGACACGGAAAAAAGACAAAAAATAAATAAATAAATAAAAATAAAAATAAAAATAAAAAAGATGACCGGTAAGGGGATCTTAACCCTTGACTTGGTGTTGTCAGCACCACGCTCAGCCAATGAGCGAACCGGCCATCCCTATATGGGATCCGAACCCGTGGCCTTGGTGTTATCAGCACCGCACTCTCCCGAGTGAGCCACGGGCCGGCCCTCAATCTTCTCTCTTCTGCCATTTTATAACATGCAATAAGTTGATGTTAATTATAGCTGCCTAGCTCAACTATATATCAGTAGAACCTATTTTTTCTAGCTAGTTGTTTTGTGTCTATTAATCAGTTTCTTGCTATCCCCTCTCCCTGCCTTTCCCTCCTCTAGTAACCACCATTCTGTTCTCTGCTTCTGAAACTGTGATCTTTCTTTCTTTCTTTCTTTCTTTCTTTCTTTCTTTCTTTCTTTCTTTCTTTCCTTTTCTTTCTTTTCTTTTCTTTTCTTTCTTTTGCTCCCACTTATGAGTGAGAACACGTGGTATTTCTCTTTCTGTGCCTAGCTTATTTCACTTAATGTAGTTTTCTCCAAGCACATTTATGCTGTAATGGATGGCAGAATTTCATTTTTTTTATGGCTGAGTAGTATTCCATTGTTTATATATACCACATTTTTCTTATCCAATCAACTGTCAATGGACATTTAGGTTGGTTCCAACTACTGGCTATTTTAAATAGAGCTGCAATAAACATGGGAGTGCAGGTATTCCTTCGACATGATGATTTCCATGGCTTTGGGGATATACCCATTAGTGGGATTTCTGAATCGTATGGTAGTTCTACCTGTAGCTGTTTGAGAAAACTCCACAGAGTTTTCCATAACGGCTGCACTAATTTGCAGTCCCATCAAGAATGTAGAAGGGTTCCCCTTTCTTTACATCCTCTTCACCATTTGTTATTCTCTGTCTTTTTGATAATAGCCAGCCTAACTGGGGTGAAATGATATCTCAGTGTGGTTTTGATTTGCATTTCTGTGATGATTAGTGATGTTGAGCATTTTTTCATGTATCTGCTGTCCAACTGTATGCTGTCTTTTGAGAAATGTCTATTCAGCTCCTTTGCCCATTTTTGAATGAAATTGTTTTTTTATTGTTAAGTTGTTTGAATTCTTTGCATATTATAGGTATTAATCCCTTGTCAGATGTATAGTTTGCAAATATTTTCCTCCCATTGTGTAGGTTGTCTCTTCACCCTGTTGGTTGCTTCCTTTGCTGTGCAGAAGCTTTTTAGTTTGACATAATCCCATTTGTTTATTTTTTTCTTTTGTTGCCTGTGCTTTCAAGGTCTTATTCATAAAATCTTTGCCCAGTCCTACATCTGAAGTGTTTCCCCTGTTTTTTCTCTTTTTTTCTTTTGGCCACTGGCCAGTATGGTGATCCAAACTGAACCCTTGACTTCCCCTCTGTTTTCTTCCAGTAGTTTTATAGTTTCGGGTCTTACATTTAAGTCTTTAATCCATTTCGACTTGATTTTGATGTATAGTCAGAGATAGGGGTCTAGTTTTATTCTTCCACACGTGGATATCCAGTTTTCCCAGCACTGTTTATTGAAGAGGCTGGCCTTTCCACAATGTATGTTCTTGGTGCCTTTGTCAAAGCTCAGTTGGCTATAAGTATGTGGATTGATTTCTCAGTTCTCTATTCTGTTCCACTGGTCCATATGTCTGTTTTTATGCAGTACTGTGCTGTTCTGGTTGCTATAGCTTTGCAGTGTAATTTGAAGTCAAGTAGTGTAATGCCTCCAGCTTCATTTTTTTTTTTTTCTCAAAAAATTTGCTTTGGCTATTTGTGGACATTTTTTGTTCCACATGAATGTTAGAATTTTTTTCTAAGGAGGCCGGCCCGTGGCTCACTCGGTAGAGTGCGGTGCTGATAACACCAAGGCCACGGGTTCGGATCC